>NW_028134712.1:0-87271 GCF_964662115.1 Mustela nivalis | reverse complement strand
CCAGCTCCCAAGAGTTTGGGGTCATTTTGTGGGAAGGGTGGAGTCGTGTTGTCTGGCTCATGGGTCTCTCCAAGAAAGGGATTCCAGAGCAGAGCTCCAGGTACGGGCGGGGCGACTGGAAAATTCAAACCGTGGTGAGGATTGGGTGCATAGGGGCTTGGCAAGCCCCATATGTGGGCTCTTGGTCCAGGCCCTGACAGGCCTTTCTTTGACATGGGGCTCATGCTGAGGGTCACAGTGTGAATTTGTGCCCAAGCAGCACTCAATTTTGGGCGTGGCATCAGGGGCCATGAAGGTTTCTCCCACCCTGAAGGTGTGACTCCATGCCAAGAGCAAGCTTGACAGCCATGGGGAAGGAGGAGTTCTGTTTTGTGCTTGCTATACCCAGCTGTGTGGAGAATTGATATAATGTCTAGGTTCAGATATCTGAAAACCAAGGTTAGGATGAGGTGACGGCATAAGACCATGGCGTATCCGAAGTGCTGGGTGTGCGGCCAGCTGTCTCCTTGTCTGTCTGGACGTCTGGCATCAGGCTGTGTCAGGCAGAGCATGAGTGCCCAGAGCAGCCTATCCAGTTCGGGTACCGTCGAGGCCCGAGCAGGTTGATCCTCTTCTGGGTTTTCTGGAGAGCCCCACAGGGAAACGTTTTTTTTCCATTGGGCAGACACTGGGCTGGGTTTTGGTTCCGGAGTTCCTAGTCCGGAGAGCTTGTTTGCCAAGAGTGTGAGGAAGGAAGTCTGAAAACACAAGCTAGCGTGATGTTTGGGACCGAGGGCACGGCAGGCCCACTCTGCAGAGGCTGAATCGAGATCTCCTGCACTGAGGTCATGTCAACTATGAGACGTGCCTCAGGCTAGAGTTCTTGTCCAGCATGGCCTCTTCCTGAAGGGTGTGGGGGCTTCATGAGGCCAGAAAGTTTTGCCTACGATGGGATTTGTGAACTGCTCCAAAACTGAAGGTTACCTTCTGCACGACAGTCGAGTCCTATTGGATGGTTGCAAGAGGCCCCATATGGTAAGACTCGAGAGCAGGTGTCTAAGCATGGATGCCTGAGAACGCCACCTCATATTCCCACTCTTTAGTCAGGACAAGGCAGGCTCAATCTGCGGGCTCCTGGGTGAGCTACCCAGAGGGGAGAGTTGAAATGGACTCTCCTGAAGATGAGTCCTCCTGTGGCTTGGTGGCCTGGGAGACCTTGGAATGTGGAGGTGGCTCAGGGACTCTGCAGGATTCTCCAACATGAGGTGTTTGACACGCTCCAACAAGGAAACTTCCCATGTGGAGACGAGAGGAGTTCTGTCCCGTGCCTCAGGAAAGCCCCATACCCTGTTCTTCGAACCAAAGCCTCTGAGGAGTGACACCCGGAAACCAAAGCAAGAGTTGAGACTACGGCCTAAAGGCCTGTCCGGCTCAACCTTCTATCTCTGTTGACATCTGTGTGCATGCATTCATGGATGTAGCTGCTCAGCTTGTGTCCGAATGCCCCTGTGAGTCCAGTGAGGCTCCCAGTAGTGGGATGTCCTCGGAGGCCTTGAGGTTTCTCATATTAAGGAGGTGTGTGGCCAAAGGAATGGACACAGTTTCCCAGGAGAGAGCAGGCACGGTCCTGTGGTATGGCTCCAGAGGACCCAGCCTAGAGGCTGTGTTTGCCAGGGCTGTGGGGACAGATGTCTGAAAAAGCAAACTTGGCTCAGCAAGGGGCCAATGTAATGGCAGGCCTGATCTCTAGTCCCTGAGGGGAGATCCTCTGGAAATCAAAGTAGGGCAAGTGGGAGGCAGTCACTCAGGATTTTGTCTCTGGGTGTTGCGTTTACAGTGTCCGGTCAGGGTAGGGGTTGTCTCAGAGGCCGAGGAAGAGCCTTCCTCTCGGGGGATTGTCCAAGCTCCCAAGTGTTTGTGTTCATTCTTTGGGAATGAAGAGTACTGTTTTCTGCCACAGGGGACCCACCAGGAGAGGGACTCTAGAGCACAGCAGTGGGTTCCCTCAACTGGAATGCACACCATCTAGTTAGTCCTGGGTGCCTATGGGCATGGCAAGCCACATATGCGGGCTCTTGGTCCAGTCACTGAGAGGCATTACTTGAATAAGGTACTCATGCTGAGGGTCACAATGTGTGTTTGTGCCCAAGGCTGCCCTCACGCTTGGTCGTGGCCTCATGGGCCAAGCCATTTTCTCCTACACTGAAGGATTGACTCACTGCCAGCAGCAACGTTTCTTGCCATGGGGAAGGAGGGGTTCTGACTTGTGCATCAGGTTCACCCCTGTGCAGGGATTGGAGATAAGGTCTAGGTTCCGATGACTGAAAACCCAGGTTGGGAATGGATGGTGGCCTAAGGCAGTGGCGGGTCCAATGTGCTGGGTGTGCAGCCAGCTGTGTCGGTGTCTGTTGGATGGTCTGGGCTCAGGCTATTTGCGACAGAGCATCACTGTTTAAGGTAGCCTATGCAATTGGGGTGTTGCCGAGGGCCAAGCAGTTTGATCCTCATTTGGGGTTTCTGGGCAGCGCCATAGGCAATGTTTTTCTTTGGGGAGGCAGGCACAGTGCTTCATTGTGGCCCCAGAATTCCCAGTAGGGAGGGTTTGTGGGCCAGGAGTGTGAGGACGGAAGTCTGAAAACACAAGCTAGTGTGAGGATTGGAGCCAAGGGCAGAACAGGCCCACTCTGCAGAGGCTGAATCAAAATCTCCTGCATCTGAAGTCAGGCTGAGGATCAGACGTTGGCTGAGGCTGGAGTATGTGTCCATGATGGCACCTTCATGAAGTGGGGGCCTCATGAGGCCAAGGAAGTTTTCCCACGCTGAGTTTGGAGGTTGCCCCAAACCACAAGGTTTCCTTCCGCGGGACATTCGAGTCCTGTTGCATGGCTCCAGGACATACCATATGGAAGGACTGGAGAGCAGGGTTCGAAGGATGGATCCCTGTACAGCATGCCTCGCATTCCCATTGGCTATTAGCGACAAGATATGTTTGATCTGCTGCCTCTGGAACACGCGACCCAGGGGGCTGAGTTGAAATAGCCTCTCCTGAGGATGCGTCATAATGTGCGTTTGGGTCCATGGAGACCTTGGAATGTGCTGGTTGTTCAGTGGCCCTGCGGAACTCTCCTACCTGAAGTGTTTGATACATCCCAGTAGAAAGCTGCCCATGTGGAGATGAGAGAGGATTGGTTTGGTGCCTCAGAAAAGCCCCATGTGCTGGTCTACGAAAACAGTCCTCTGAGAACGGAAACATGGAAACCAAAGCTAAGGTTCAGATTAGGGCCTGGGGGCCTGTCCATTTCAACCTTCTGTCTCTGGGGAAACTCTCCGAGAGTCTAAGTGGAGATAGTTGCTCCGCTGGTGTCAGAGAGCCCCTCTTAGTCCAGGGTGGCCTATACTATTGATGGCCTCAGGGAGCTTGGAGCTTTTCCCTAACCTGTAGGGTTGTGGTCAATGGATTGGGCACACTTTCCTTGGAGAGGGCAGGCACAATCTTTCGCTGTTTGGTCCAGAGGCCCTAGCCTGGATGATGTGTGGGTCCAGGCTGTGGGCACAGAAGTCTGAATACACAAACTCAGCTTATGAGTGGCGCCTAGGGTATGGCCGGCCGGATGTACAGCCCGAGAGGGAGCTCCTGGGCCTCTGAAACAAGGGCGAGTGGGAGGCGTTCCTTCAGGCTTTTGTCTCTGGATGTTGTGTCCGGGATAGCCGTGGATTGGAGCGGTGGCCTCAGGTACTGTGGACGAGTATCCCTCTCTGGGGATTTGTCCCAGCTCCCAAGAGTTTGGGGTCATTTTGTGGGAAGGGTGGAGTCGTGTTGTCTGGCTCATGGGTCTCTCCAAGAAAGGGATTCCAGAGCAGAGCTCCAGGTACGGGCGGGGCGACTGGAAAATTCAAACCGTGGTGAGGATTGGGTGCATAGGGGCTTGGCAAGCCCCATATGTGGGCTCTTGGTCCAGGCCCTGACAGGCCTTTCTTTGACATGGGGCTCATGCTGAGGGTCACAGTGTGAATTTGTGCCCAAGCAGCACTCAATTTTGGGCGTGGCATCAGGGGCCATGAAGGTTTCTCCCACCCTGAAGGTGTGACTCCATGCCAAGAGCAAGCTTGACAGCCATGGGGAAGGAGGAGTTCTGTTTTGTGCTTGCTATACCCAGCTGTGTGGAGAATTGATATAATGTCTAGGTTCAGATATCTGAAAACCAAGGTTAGGATGAGGTGACGGCATAAGACCATGGCGTATCCGAAGTGCTGGGTGTGCGGCCAGCTGTCTCCTTGTCTGTCTGGACGTCTGGCATCAGGCTGTGTCAGGCAGAGCATGAGTGCCCAGAGCAGCCTATCCAGTTCGGGTACCGTCGAGGCCCGAGCAGGTTGATCCTCTTCTGGGTTTTCTGGAGAGCCCCACAGGGAAACGTTTTTTTTCCATTGGGCAGACACTGGGCTGGGTTTTGGTTCCGGAGTTCCTAGTCCGGAGAGCTTGTTTGCCAAGAGTGTGAGGAAGGAAGTCTGAAAACACAAGCTAGCGTGATGTTTGGGACCGAGGGCACGGCAGGCCCACTCTGCAGAGGCTGAATCGAGATCTCCTGCACTGAGGTCATGTCAACTATGAGACGTGCCTCAGGCTAGAGTTCTTGTCCAGCATGGCCTCTTCCTGAAGGGTGTGGGGGCTTCATGAGGCCAGAAAGTTTTGCCTACGAGGGGATTTGTGAACTGCTCCAAAACTGAAGGTTACCTTCTGCACGACAGTCGAGTCCTATTGGATGGTTCCAAGAGGCCCCATATGGTAAGACTCGAGAGCAGGTGTCTAAGCATGGATGCCTGAGAACGCCACCTCATATTCCCACTCTTTAGTCAGGACAAGGCAGGCTCAATCTTCGGGCTCCTGGGTGAGCTACCCAGAGGGGAGAGTTGAAATGGACTCTCCTGAAAATGAGTCCTCCTGTGGCTTGGTGGCCTCGGAGACCTTGGAATGTGGAGGTGGCTCAGGGACTCTGCAGGATTCTCCAACATGAGGTGTTTGACACGGCTCCAACAAGGAAACTTCCCATGTGGAGACGAGAGGAGTTCTGTCCCGTGCCTCAGGAAAGCCCCATACCCTGTTCTTCGAACCAAAGCCTCTGAGGAGTGACACCTGGAAACCAAAGCAAGAGTTGAGACTACGGCCTAAAGGCCTGTCCGGCTCAACCTTCTATCTCTGTTGACATCTGTGTGCATGCATTCATGGATGTAGCTGCTCAGCTTGTGTCCGAATGCCCCTGTGAGTCCAGTGAGGCTCCCAGTAGTGGGATGTCCTCGGAGGCCTTGAGGTTTCTCATATTCTGGAGGTCTGTGGCCAAAGGAATGGACACAGTTTCCCAGGAGAGAGCAGGCACGGTCCTGTGGTATGGCTCCAGAGGACCCAGCCTAGAGGCTGTGTTTGCCAGGGCTGTGGGGACAGATGTCTGAAAAAGCAAACATGGCTCAGCTAGGGGCCAATGTAATGGCAGGCCTGATCTCTAGACCGTGAGGGGAGATCCTCTGGAAATCAAAGTAGGGCAAGTGGGAGGCAGTCACTCAGGATTTTGTCTCTGGGTGTTGCGTTTACAGTGTCCGGTCAGGGTAGGGGTTGTCTCAGAGGCCGAGGAAGAGCCTTCCTCGGGGGATTGTCCAAGCTCCCAAGTGTTTGTGTTCATTCTGTGGGAATGAAGAGTACTGTTTTCTGCCACAGGGGACCCCCCAGGAGAGGGACTCTAGAGCACAGCAGTGGGTTCCCTCAACTGGAATACACACCATCTAGTTAGTCCTGAGTGCCTATGGGCATGGTAAGCCACATATGCGGGCTCTTGGTCCAGTCACTGAGAGGCATTACTTGAATAAGGTACTCATGCTGAGGGTCACAATATGTGTTTGTGCCCAAGGCTGCCCTCACGCTTGGTCGTGGCCTCATGGGCCAAGCCATTTTCTCCTACACTGAAGGATTGACTCACTGCCAGCAGCAACGTTTCTTGCCATGGGGAAGGAGGGGTTCTGACTTGTGCATCAGGTTCCCCCCTGTGCAGGGATTGGAGATAAGGTAGGTTCCGAAGACTGAAAACACAGGTTGGGAATGGATGGTGGCCTAAGGCAGTGGCGGGTCCAATGTGCTGGGTGTGCAGCCAGCTGTGTCGGTGTCTGTTGGAAGGTCTGAGCACAGGCTATTTGCGACAGAGCAACACTGTTTTAGGTAGCCTATGCAATTGGGGTGTTGCTGAGGGCCAAGCAGTTTGATCCTCATTTGGGGTTTCTGGGCAGCGCCATAGACAATGTTTTTCTCCTGGGAGGCAGGCACAGTGCTTCATTGTGGCCCCAGAATTCCCAGTAGGGAGGGTTTGTGGGACAGGAGTCTGAGGACGGAAGTCTGAAAACACAAGCTAGTGTGAGGTTTGGAGCCAAGGGCAGAGCAGGCCCACTCTGCAGAGGCTGAATCAAAATCTCCTGCATCTGAAGTCAGGCTGAGGATCAGACGTTGGCTGAGGCTGGAGTATGTGTCCATGATGGCACCTTCATGAAGTGGGGGCCTCATGAGGCCAAGGAAGTTTTCCCACGCTGAGTTTGGAGGTTGCCCCAAACCACAAGGTTTCCTTCCGCGGGACATTCGAGTCCTGTTGCATGGCTCCAGGACATACCATATGGAAGGACTGGAGAGCAGGGTTCGAAGGATGGATCCCTGTACAGCATGCCTCGCATTCCCATTGGCTATTAGCGACAAGATATGTTTGATCTGCTGCCTCTGGAACACGCGACCCAGGGGTTGAACACGCGACTGAGTTGAAATGGCCTCTCCTGAGGATGCGTCATAATGTGCGTTTGGGTCCATGGAGACCTTGGAATGTGCTGGTTGTTCAGTGGCCCTGCGGAACTCTCCCACCGGAAGTGTTTGATACATACCAGTAAGAAAGCTGCCCAAGTGGAGATGAGAGATGTTTGGTTTGGTGCCTCAGAAAAGCCCCATGTGCTGGAATACGAAAACAGTCCTCTGAGAACGGAAACATGGAAACCAAAGCTAAGGTTCAGATTAGGGCCTGGGGGCCTGTCCATTTCAACCTTCTGTCTCTGGGGACACTGTCTGAGAGTCTAAGTGGAGATAGTTGCTCCGCTGGTGTCAGAGAGCCCCTCTTAGTCCAGGGTGGCCTATACTATTGATGGCCTCAGGGACCTTGGAGCTTTTCCCTACCTGTAGGGTTGTGTTCAATGGATTGGGCACATTTTCCTTGGAGAGGGCAGGCACAATCTTTCGCTGTTTGGTCCAGAGGCCCTAGCCTGGATGATGTGTGGGTCCAGGCTGTGGGCACAGAAGTCTGAATACACAAACTCAGCTTATGAGTGGCGCCTAGGGTATGGCAGGCCGGATGTACAGCCCGAGAGGGAGCTCCTGGGCCTCTGAAACAAGGGCGAGTGGGAGGCGTTCCTTCAGGCTTTTGTCTCTGGATGTTGTGTCCGGGATAGCCGTGGATTGGAGCGGTGGCCTCAGGTACTGTGGACGAGTATCCCTCTCTGGGGATTTGTCCCAGCTCCCAAGAGTTTGGGGTCATTTTGTGGGAAGGGTGGAGTCGTGTTGTCTGGCTCATGGGTCTCTCCAAGAAAGGGATTCCAGAGCAGAGCTCCAGGTACGGGCGGGGCGACTGGAATATTCAAACCGTGGTGAGGATTGGGTGCATAGGGGCTTGGCAAGCCCCATATGTGGGCTCTTGGTCCAGGCCCTGACAGGCCTTTCTTTGACATGGGGCTCATGCTGAGGGTCACAGTGTGAATTTGTGCCCAAGCAGCACTCAAGTTTGGGCGTGGCATCAGGGGCCATGAAGGTTTCTCCCACCCTGAAGGTGTGACTCCATGCCAAGAGCAAGCTTGACAGCCATGGGGAAGGAGGAGTTCTGTTTTGTGCTTGCTATACCCAGCTGTGTGGAGAATTGATATAATGTCTAGGTTCAGATATCTGAAAACCAAGGTTAGGATGAGGTGACGGCATAAGACCATGGCGTGTCCGAAGTGCTGGGTGTGCGGCCAGCTGTCTCCTTGTCTGTCTGGACGTCTGGCTTCAGGCTGTGTCAGGCAGAGCAGGAGTGCCCAGAGCAGCCTATCCAGTTCGGGTACCGTCGAGGCCCGAGCAGGTTGATCCTCATCTGGGTTTTCTGGAGAGCCCCACAGGGAAACGTTTTTCTTCCGTTGGGCAGACACTGGGCTGGGTTTTGGTTCCGGAGTTCCTAGTCCAGAAAGCTTGTTTGCCAGGAGTGTGAGGAAGGAAGTCTGAAAACACAAGCTAGCGTGAGGTTTGGGACCGAGGGCACGGCAGGCCCACTCTGCAGAGGCTGAATCGAGATCTCCTGCACTGAGGTCATGTCAACTATGAGACGTGCCTCAGGCTAGAGTTCTTGTCCAGCATGGCCTCTTCCTGAAGGATGTGGGGGCTTCATGAGGCCAGAAAGTTTTGCCTACGATGGGATTTGTGAACTGCTCCAAAACTGAAGGTTACCTTCTGCACGACAGTCGAGTCCTATTGGATGGTTCCAAGAGGCCCCATATGGTAAGACTCGAGAGCAGGTGTCTAAGCATGGATGCCTGGGAACGCCAACTCATATTCCCACTCTTTAGTCAGGACAAGGAAGGCTCAATCTGCGGGCTCCTGGGTGAGCTACCCAGAGGGGAGAGTTGAAATGGACTCTCCTGAAAATGAGTCCTCCTGTGGCTTGTTGGCCTGGGAGACCTTGGAATGTGGAGTTGGCTCAGGGACTCTGCAGGATTCTCCAACATGAGGTGTTTGACACGGCTCCAACAAGGAAACTTCCCATGTGGAGACGAGAGGAGTTCTGTCCCGTGCCTCAGGAAAGCCCCATACCCTGTTCCTTGAACCAAAGCCTCTGAGGAGTGACACCTGGAAACCAAAGCAAGAGTTGAGACTACGGCCTAAACGCCTGTCCGGCTCAACCTTCTATCTCTGTTGACATCTGTGTGCATGCATTCATGGATGTAGCTGCTCAGCTTGTGTCCGAATGCCCCTGTGAGTCCAGTGAGGCTCCCAGTAGTGGGATGTCCTCCGAGGCCTTGAGGTTTCTCATATTAAGGAGGTGTGTGGCTAAAGGAATGAACACACTTTCCCAGGAGAGAGCAGGCACGGTCCTGTGTTATGGCTCCAGAGGACCCAGCCTAGAGGCTGTGATTGCCAGGGCTGTGGGGACAGATGTCTGAAAAAGCAAACTTGGCTCAGCTAGGGGCCAATGTAATGGCAGGCCTGATCTCTAGTCCGTGAGGGGAGATCCTCTGGAAATCAAAGTAGGGCAAGTGGGAGGCAGTCACTCAGGATTTTGTCTCTGGGTGTTGCGTTTACAGTGTCCGGTCAGGGTAGGGGTTGTCTCAGAGGCCGAGGAAGAGCCTTCCTCTCGTGGGATTGTCCAAGCTCCCAAGTGTTTGTGTTCATTCTGTGGGAATGAAGAGTACTGTTTTCTGCCACAGGGGTCTCACCAGGAGAGGGACTCTAGAGCACAGCAGTGGGTTCCCTCAACTGGAATGCACACCATCTAGTTAGTCCTGGGTGCCTATGGGCATGGCAAGCCACATATGCGGGCTCTTGGTCCAGTCACTGAGAGGCATTACTTGAATAAGGTACTCATGCTGAGGGTCACAATATGTGTTTGTGCACAAGGCTGCACTCACGCTTGGTCGTGGCCTCATGGGCCATGCCATTTTCTCCTACACTGAAGGATTGACTCACTGCCAGCAGCAACGTTTCTTGCCATGGGGAAGGAGGGGTTCTGACTTGTGCATCAGGTTCCCCCCTGTGCAGGGATTGGAGATAAGGTCTAGGTTCCGATGACTGAAAACCCAGGTTGGGAATGGATGGTGGCCTAAGGCAGTGGCGGGTCCAATGTGCTGGGTGTGCAGCCAGCTGTGTCGGTGTCTGTTGGAAGGTCTGGGCTCAGGCTATTTGCGACAGAGCATCACTGTTTAAGGTAGCCTATGCAATTGGGGTGTTGCCGAGGGCCAAGCAGTTTGATCCTCATTTGGGGTTTCTGGGCAGCGCCATAGGCAATGTTTTTCTTTTGGGAGGCAGGCACAGTGCTTCATTGTGGCCCCAGAATTCCCAGTAGGGAGGGTTTGTGGGCCAGGAGTGTGAGGACGGAAGTCTGAAAACACAAGCTAGTGTGAGGATTGGAGCCAAGGGCAGAGCAGGCCCACTCTGCAGAGGCTGAATCAAAATCTCCTGCATCTGAAGTCAGGCTGAGGATCAGACGTTGGCTGAGGCTGGAGTATGTGTCCATGATGGCACCTTCATGAAGTGGGGGCCTCATGAGGCCAAGGAAGTTTTCCCACGCTGAGTTTGGAGGTTGCCCCAAACCACAAGGTTTCCTTCTGCGGGACATTCGAGTCCTGTTGCATGGCTCCAGGACATACCATATGGAAGGACTGGAGAGCAGGGTTCGAAGGATGGATCCCTGTACAGCATGCCTCGCATTCCCATTGGCTATTAGCGACAAGATATGTTTGATCTGCTGCCTCTGGAACACGCGACCCAGGGGGCTGAGTTGAAATAGCCTCTCCTGAGGATGCGTCATAATGTGCGTTTGGGTCCATGGAGACCTTGGAATGTGCTGGTTGTTCAGTGGCCCTGCGGAACTCTCCTACCTGAAGTGTTTGATACATGCCAGTAAGAAAGCTGCCCATGTGGAGATGAGAGAGGTTTGGTTTGGTGTCTCAGAAAAGCCCCATGTGCTGGTCTACAAAACAGTCCTCTGAGAACGGAAACATGGAAACCAAAGCTAAGGTTCAGATTAGGGCCTGGGGGCCTGTCCATTTCAACCTTCTGTCTCTGGGGACACTGTCTGAGAGTCTAAGTGGAGATAGTTGCTCCGCTGGTGTCAGAGAGCCCCTCTTAGTCCAGGGTGGCCTATACTATTGATGGCCTCAGGGACCTTGGAGCTTTTCCCTAACCTGTAGGGTTGTGGTCCATGGATTGGGCACACTTTCATTGGAGAGGGCAGGCACAATCTTTCGCTGTTTGGTCCAGAGGCCCTAGCCTGGATGATGTGTGGGTCCAGGCTGTGGGCACAGAAGTCTGAATACACAAACTCAGCTTATGAGTGGCGCCTAGGGTATGGCCGGCCGGATGTACAGCCCGAGAGGGAGCTCCTGGGCCTCTGAAACAAGGGCGAGTGGGAGGCGTTCCTTCAGGCTTTTGTCTCTGGATGTTGTGTCCGGGATAGCCGTGGATTGGAGCGGTGGCCTCAGGTACTGTGGACGAGTATCCCTCTCTGGGGATTTGTCCCAGCTCCCAAGAGTTTGGGGTCATTTTGTGGGAAGGGTGGAGTCGTGTTGTCTGGCTCATGGGTCTCTCCAAGAAAGGGATTCCAGAGCAGAGCTCCAGGTACGGGCGGGGCGACTGGAAAATTCAAACCGTGGTGAGGATTGGGTGCATAGGGGCTTGGCAAGCCCCATATGTGGGCTCTTGGTCCAGGCCCTGACAGGCCTTTCTTTGACATGGGGCTCATGCTGAGGGTCACAGTGTGAATTTGTGCCCAAGCAGCACTCATGTTTGGGCGTGGCATCAGGGGCCATGAAGGTTTCTCCCACCCTGAAAGTGTGACTCCATGCCAAGAGCAAGCTTGACAGCCATGGGGAAGGAGGAGTTCTGTTTTGTGCTTGCTATACCCAGCTGTGTGGAGAATTGATATAATGTCTAGGTTCAGATATCTGAAAACCAAGGTTAGGATGAGGTGACGGCATAAGACCATGGCGTGTCCGAAGTGCTGGGTGTGCGGCCAGCTGTCTCCTTGTCTGTCTGGACGTCTGGCTTCAGGCTGTGTCAGGCAGAGCATGAGTGCCCAGAGCAGCCTATCCAGTTCGGGTACCGTCGAGGCCCGAGCAGGTTGATCCTCATCTGGGTTTTCTGGAGAGCCCCACAGGGAAACGTTTTTCTTCCGTTGGGCAGACACTGGGCTGGGTTTTGGTTCCGGAGTTCCTAGTCCGGAGAGCTTGTTTGCCAGGAGTGTGAGGAAGGAAGTCTGAAAACACAAGCTAGCGTGAGGTTTGGGACCGAGGGCACAGCAGGCCCACTCTACAGAGGCTGAATCGAGATCTCCTGCACTGAGGTCATGTCAACTATGAGACGTGCCTCACGCTAGAGTTCTTGTCCAGCATGGCCTCTTCCTGAAGGATGTGGGGGCTTCATGAGGCCAGAAAGTTTTGCCTACGATGGGATTTGTGAACTGCTCCAAAACATAAGGTTACCTTCTGCACGACAGTCGAGTCCTATTCGATGGTTCCAAGAGGCCCCATATGGTAAGACTCGAGAGCAGGTGTCTAAGCATGGATGTCTGGGAACGCCACCTCATATTCCCACTCTTTAGTCAGGACAAGGCAGGCTCAATCTGCGGGCTCCTGGGTGAGCTACCCAGAGGGGAGAGTTGAAATGGACTCTCCTGAAAATGAGTCCTCCTGTGGCTTGTTGGCCTGGGAGACCTTGGAATGTGGAGGTGGCTCAGGGACTCTGCAGGATTCTCCAACATGAGGTGTTTGACACGGCTCCAACAAGGAAACTTCCCATGTGGAGACGAGAGGAGTTCTGTCCCGTGCCTCAGGAAAGCCCCATACCCTGTTCCTCGAACCAAAGCCTCTGAGGAGTGACACCTGGAAACCAAAGCAAGAGTTGAGACTACGGCCTAAACGCCTGTCCGGCTCAACCTTCTATCTCTGTTGACATCTGTGTGCATGCATTCATGGATGTAGCTGCTCAGCTTGTGTCCGAATGCCCCTGTGAGTCCAGTGAGGCTCCCAGTAGTGGGATGTCCTCGGAGGCCTTGAGGTTTCTCATATTAAGGAGGTGTGTGGCTAAAGGAATGAACACAGTTTCCCAGGAGAGAGCAGGCACGGTCCTGTGTTATGGCTCCAGAGGACCCAGCCTAGAGGCTGTGTTTGCCAGGGCTGTGGGGACAGATGTCTGAAAAAGCAAACTTGGCTCAGCTAGGGGCCAATGTAATGGCAGGCCTGATCTCTAGTCCGTGAGGGGAGATCCTCTGGAAATCAAAGTAGGGCAAGTGTGAGGCAGTCACTCAGGATTTTGTCTCTGGCTGTTGCGTTCACAGATCCGGTCAGGGTAGGGGTTGTCTCAGAGGCCGAGGAAGAGCCTTCCTCTCGTGTGATTGTCCAAGCTCCCAAGTGTTTGTGTTCATTCTGTGGGAATGAAGAGTACTGTTTTCTGCCACAGGGGACCCACCAGGAGAGGGACTCTAGAGCACAGCAGTGGGTTCCCTCAACTGGAATGCACACCATCTAGTAAGTCCTGGGTGCCTATGGGCATGGCAAGCCACATATGCGGGCTCTTGGTCCAGTCACTGAGAGGCGTTACTTGAATAAGGTACTCACGCTGAGGGTCACAATGTGTGTTTGTGCCCAAGGCGGCCCTCACGCTTGGGCGTGGCCTCATGGGCAATGCCGTTTTCTCCTACACTGAAGGTTTGACTCCCTGCCAGCAGCAAGGTTTCTTGCCATGGGGAAGGAGGGGTTCTGACTTGTGCATCAGGTTCCCCCCTGTGCAGGGATTGGAGATAAGGTCTAGGTTCCGATGACTGAAAACCCAGGTTGGGAATGGATGGTGGCCTAAGGCAGTGGCGGGTCCAATGTGCTGGGTGTGCAGCCAGCTGTGTCGGTGTCTGTTGGAAGGTCTGGGCTCAGGCTATTTGCGACAGAGCATCACTGTTTAAGGTAGCCTATGCAATTGGGGTGTTGCCGAGGGCCAAGCAGTTTGATCCTCATTTGGGGTTTCTGGGCAGCGCCATAGACAAGGTTTTTCTCCTGGGAGGCAGGCACAGTGCTTCATTGTGGCCCCAGAATTCCCAGTAGGGAGGGTTTGTGGGCCAGGAGTGTGAGGACGGAAGTCTGAAAACACAAGCTAGTGTGAGGATTGGAGCCAAGGGCAGAGCAGGCCCACTCTGCAGAGGCTGAATCAAAATCTCCTGCATCTGAAGTCAGGCTGAGGATCAGACGTTGGCTGAGGCTGGAGTATGTGTCCATGATGGCACCTTCATGAAGTGGGGGCCTCATGAGGCCAAGGAAGTTTTCCCACGCTGAGTTTGGAGGTTGCCCCAAACCACAAGGTTTCCTTCCGCGGGACATTCGAGTCCTGTTGCATGGCTCCAGGACATACCATATGGAAGGACTGGAGAGCAGGGTTCGAAGGATGGATCCCTGTACAGCATGCCTCGCATTCCCATTGGCTATTAGCGACAAGATATGTTTGATCTGCTGCCTCTGGAACACGCGACCCAGGGGGCTGAGTTGAAATGGCCTCTCCTGAGGATGCGTCATAATGTGCGTTTGGGTCCATGGAGACCTTGGAATGTGCTGGTTGTTCAGTGGCCCTGCGGAACTCTCCTACCTGAAGTGTTTGATACATCCCAGTAAGAAAGCTGCCCATGTGGAGATGAGAGAGGATTGGTTTGGTGCCTCAGAAAAGCCCCATGTGCTGGTCTACGAAAACAGTCCTCTGAGAATGGAAACATGGAAACCAAAGCTAAGGTTCAGATTAGGGCCTGGGGGCCTGTCCATTTCAACCTTCTGTCTCTGGGGAAACTCTCTGAGAGTCTAAGTGGAGATAGTTGCTCCGCTGGTGTCAGAGAGCCCCTCTTAGTCCAGGGTGGCCTATACTATTGAAGGCCTCAGGGACCTTGGAGCTTTTCCCTAACCTGTAGGGTTGTGGTCAATGGATTGGGCACACTTTCCTTGGAGAGGGCAGGCACAATCTTTCGCTGTTTGGTCCAGAGGCCCTAGCCTGGATGTTGTGTGGGTCCAGGCTGTGGGCACAGAAGTCTGAATACACAAACTCAGCTTATGAGTGGCGCCTAGGGTATGGCCGGCCGGAAGTACAGCCCGAGAGGGAGCTCCTGACCCTCTGAAACAAGGGCGAGTGGGAGGCGTTCCTTCAGGCTTTTGTCTCTGGATGTTGTGTCCGGGATAGCCGTGGATTGGAGCGGTGGCCTCAGGTACTGTGGACGAGTATCCCTCTCTGGGGATTTGTCACAGCTCCCAAGAGTTTGGGGTCATTTTGTGGGAAGGGTGGAGTCGTGTTGTCTGGCTCATGGGTCTCTCCAAGAAAGGGATTCCAGAGCAGAGCTCCAGGTACGGGCGGGGCGACTGGAAAATTCAAACCGTGGTGAGGATTGGGTGCATAGGGGCTTGGCAAGCCCCATATGTGGGCTCTTGGTCCAGGCCCTGACAGGCCTTTCTTTGACATGGGGCTCATGCTGAGGGTCACAGTGTGAATTTGTGCCCAAGCAGCACTCAAGTTTGGGCGTGGCATCAGGGGCCATGAAAGTTTCTCCCACCCTGAAGGTGTGACTCCATGCCAAGAGCAAGCTTGACAGCCATGGGGAAGGAGGAGTTCTGTTTTGTGCTTGCTATACCCAGCTGTGTGGAGAATTGATATAATGTCTAGGTTCAGATATCTGAAAACCAAGGTTAGGATGAGGTGACGGCATAAGACCATGGCGTGTCCGAAGTGCTGGGTGTGCGGCCAGCTGTCTCCTTGTCTGTCTGGACATCTGGCTTCAGGCTGTGTCAGGCAGAGCATGAGTGCCCAGAGCAGCCTATCCAGTTCGGGTACCGTCGAGGCCCGAGCAGGTTGATCCTCATCTGGGTTTTCTGGAGAGCCCCACAGGGAAACGTTTTTCTTCCGTTGGGCAGACACTGGGCTGGGTTTTGGTTCCGGAGTTCCTAGTCCGGAGAGCTTGTTTGCCAGGAGTGTGAGGAAGGAAGTCTGAAAACACAAGCTAGCGTGAGGTTTGGGACCGAGGGCACGGCAGGCCCACTCTGCAGAGGCTGAATCGAGATCTCCTGCACTGAGGTCATGTCAACTATGAGACGTGCCTCAGGCTAGAGTTCTTGTCCAGCATGGCCTCTTCCTGAAGGGTGTGGGGGCTTCATGAGGCCAGAAAGTTTTGCCTACGATGGGATTTGTGAACTGCTCCAAAACTGAAGGTTACCTTCTGAACGACAGTCGAGTCCTATTGGATGGTTCCAAGAGGCCCCATATGGTAAGACTCGAGAGCAGGTGTCTAAGTATGGATGCCTGGGAACGCCACCTCATATTCCCACTCTTTAGTCAGGACAAGGCAGGCTCAATCTGCGGGCTCCTGGGTGAGCTACCCAGAGGGGAGAGTTGAAATGGACTCTCCTGAAAATGAGTCCTCCTGTGGCTTGTTGGCCTGGGAGACCTTGGAATGTGGAGGTGGCTCAGGGACTCTGCAGGATTCTCCAACATGAGGTGTTTGACACGGCTCCAACAAGGAAACTTCCCATGTGGAGACGAGAGGAGTTCTGTCCCGTGCCTCAGGAAAGCCCCATACCCTGTTCCTCGAACCAAAGCCTCTGAGGAGTGACACCTGGAAACCAAAGCAAGAGTTGAGACTACGGCCTAAACGCCTGTCCGGCTCAACCTTCTATCTCTGTTGACATCTGTGTGCATGCATTCATGGATGTAGCTGCTCAGCTTGTGTCCGAATGCCCCTGTGAGTCCAGTGAGGCTCCCAGTAGTGGGATGTCCTCGGAGGCCTTGAGGTTTCTCATATTAAGGAGGTGTGTGGCTAAAGGAATGAACACACTTTCCCAGGATAGAGCAGGCACGGTCCTGTGTTATGGCTCCAGAGGACCCAGCCTAGAGGCTGTGTTTGCCAGGGCTGTGGGGACAGATGTCTGAAAAAGCAAACTTGGCTCAGCTAGGGGCCAATGTAATGGCAGGCCTAATCTCTAGTCCGTGAGGGGAGATCCTCTGGAAATCAAAGTAGGGCTATTGTGAGGCAGTCACTCAGGATTTTGTCTCTGGGTGTTGCGTTTACAGTGTCCGGTCAGGGTAGGGGTTGTCTCAGAGGCGGAGGAAGAGCCTTCCTCTCGTGGGATTGTCCAAGCTCCCAAGTGTTTGTGTTCATTCTGTGGGAATGAAGAGTACTGTTTTCGGCCACAGGGGACCGACCAGGAGAGGGACTCTAGAGCACAGCAGTGGGTTCCCTCAACTGGAATGCACACCATCTAGTTAGTCCTGGGTGCCTATGGGCATGGCAAG
Source organism: Mustela nivalis (assembly GCF_964662115.1). Classification (NCBI taxonomy): domain Eukaryota; kingdom Metazoa; phylum Chordata; class Mammalia; order Carnivora; family Mustelidae; genus Mustela; species Mustela nivalis. The sequence goes on along the minus strand of NW_028134712.1, from coordinate 70,230 downwards.
CCACATATGCGGGCTCTTGGTCCAGTCACTGAGAGGCATTACTTGAATAAGGTACTCATGCTGAGGGTCACAATATGTGTTTGTGCCCAAGGCTGCCCTCACGCTTGGTCGTGGCCTCATGGGCCATGCCATTTTCTCCTACACTGAAGGATTGACTCACTGCCAGCAGCAACGTTTCTTGCCATGGGGAAGGAGGGGTTCTGACTTGTGCATCAGGTTCCCCCCTGTGCAGGGATTGGAGATAAGGTCTAGGTTCCGATGACTGAAACCCAGGTTGGGAATGGATGGTGGCCTAAGGCAGTGGCGGGTCCAATGTGCTGGGTGTGCAGCCAGCTGTGTCGGTGTCTGTTGGAAGGTCTAGGCTCAGGCTATTTGCGACAGAGCATCACTGTTTAAGGTAGCCTATGCAATTGGGGTGTTGCCGAGGGCCAAGCAGTTTGATCCTCATTTGGGGTTTCTGGGCAGCGCCATAGGCAATGTTTTTCTTTTGGGAGGCAGGCACAGTGCTTCATTGTGGCCCCAGAATTCCCAGTAGGGAGGGTTTGTGGGCCAGGAGTGTGAGGACGGAAGTCTGAAAACACAACCTAGTGTGAGGATTGGAACCAAGGGCAGAGCAGGCCCACTCTGCAGAGGTTGAATCAAAATCTCCTGCATCTGAAGTCAGGCTGAGGATCAGACGTTGGCTGAGGCTGGAGTATGTGTCCATGATGGCACCTTCATGAAGTGGGGGCCTCATGAGGCCAAGGAAGTTTTCCCACGCTGAGTTTGGAGGTTGCCCCAAACCAAAAGGTTTCCTTCTGCGGGACATTCGAGTCCTGTTGCATGGCTCCAGGACATACCATATGGAAGGACTGGAGAGCAGGGTTCGAAGGATGGATCCCTGTACAGCATGCCTCGCATTCCCATTGGCTATTAGCGACAAGATATGTTTGATCTGCTGCCTCTGGAACACGCGACCCAGGGGGCTGAGTTGAAATGGCCTCTCCTGAGGATGCGTCATAATGTGCGTTTGGGTCCATGGAGACCTTGGAATGTGCTGGTTGTTCAGTGGCCCTGCGGAACTCTCCTACCTGAAGTGTTTGATACATGCCAGTAAGAAAGCTGCCCATGTGGAGATGAGAGAGGTTTGGTTTGGTGTCTCAGAAAAGCCCCATGTGCTGGTCTACAAAACAGTCCTCTGAGAACGGAAACATGGAAACCAAAGCTAAGGTTCAGATTAGGGCCTGGAAGCCTGTCCATTTCAACCTTCTGTCTCTGGGGACACTGTCTGAGAGTCTAAGTGGAGATAGTTGCTCCGCTGGTGTCAGAGAGCCCCTCTTAGTCCAGGGTGGCCTATACTATTGATGGCCTCAGGGACCTTGGAGCTTTTCCCTAACCTGTAGGGTTGTGGTCAATGGATTGGGCACACTTTCCTTGGAGAGGGCAGGCACAATCTTTCGCTGTTTGGTCCAGAGGCCCTAGCCTGGATGTTGTGTGGGTCCAGGCTGTGGGCACAGAAGTCTGAATACACAAACTCAGCTTATGAGTGGCGCCTAGGGTATGGCCGGCCGGATGTACAGCCCGAGAGGGAGCTCCTGGGCCTCTGAAACAAGGGCGAGTGGGAGGCGTTCCTTCAGGCTTTTGTCTCTGGATGTTGTGTCCGGGATAGCCGAGGATTGGAGCGGTGGCCTCAGGTACTGTGGACGAGTATCCCTCTTTGGGGATTTGTCCCAGCTCCCAAGAGTTTGTGGTCATTTTGTGGGAAGGGTGGAGTCGTGTTGTCTGGCTCATGGGTCTCTCCAAGAAAGGGATTCCAGAGCAGAGCTTCAGGTACGGGCGGGGCGAGTGGAAAATTCAAACCGTGGTGAGGATTGGGTGCATAGGGGCTTGGCAAGCCCCATATGTGGGCTCTTGGTCCAGGCCCTGACAGGCCTTTCTTTGACATGGGGCTCATGCTGAGGGTCACAGTGTGAATTTGTGCCCAAGCAGCACTCAAGTTTGGGCGTGGCATCAGGGGCCATGAAAGTTTCTCCCACCCTGAAGGTGTGACTCCATGCCAAGAGCAAGCTTGACAGCCATGGGGAAGGAGGAGTTCTGTTTTGTGCTTGCTATACCCAGCTGTGTGGAGAATTGATATAATGTCTAGGTTCAGATATCTGAAAACCAAGGTTAGGATGAGGTGACGGCATAAGACCATGGCGTGTCCGAAGTGCTGGGTGTGCGGCCAGCTGTCTCCTTGTCTGTCTGGACGTCTGGCTTCAGGCTGTGTCAGGCAGAGCATGAGTGCCCAGAGCAGCCTATCCAGTTCGGGTACCGTCGAGGCCCGAGCAGGTTGATCCTCATCTGGGTTTTCTGGAGAGCCCCACAGGGAAACGTTTTTCTTCCGTTGGGCAGACACAGGGCTGGGTTTTGGTTCTGGAGTTCCTAGTCCGGAGGGCTTGTTTGCCAGGAGTGTGAGGAAGGAAGTCTGAAAACACAAGCTAGCGTGAGGTATGGGACCGAGGGCACGGCAGGCCCACTCTGCAGAGGCTGAATCGAGATCTCCTGCACTGAGGTCATGTCAACTATGAGACGTGCCTCAGGCTAGAGTTCTTGTCCAGCATGGCCTCTTTCTGAAGGGTGTGGGGGCTTCATGAGGCCAGAAAGTTTTGCCTACGATGGGATTTGTGAACTGCTCCAAAACTGAAGGTTACCTTCTGCACGACAGTCGAGTCCTATTGGATGGTTCCAAGAGGCCCCATATGGTAAGACTCGAGAGCAGGTGTCTAAGCATGGATGCCTGAGAACGCCAGCTCATATTCCCACTCTTTAGTCAGGACAAGGCAGGCTCAATCTTCGGGCTCCTGGGTGAGCTACCCAGAGGGGAGAGTTGAAATGGACTCTCCTGAAAATGAGTCCTCCTGTGGCTTGGTGGCCTCGGAGACCTAGGAATGTGGAGGTGGCTCAGGGACTCTGCAGGATTCTCCAACATGAGGTGTTTGACACGGCTCCAACAAGGAAACTTCCCATGTGGAGACGAGAGGAGTTCTTTCCCGTGCCTCAGGAAAGCCCCATACCCTGTTCTTCGAACCAAAGCCTCTGAGTAGTGACACCTGGAAACCAAAGCAAGAGTTGAGACTACGGCCTAAAGGCCTGTCCGGCTCAACCTTCTATCTCTGTTGACATCTGTGTGCATGCATTCATGGATGTAGCTGCTCAGCTTGTGTCCGAATGCCCCTGTGAGTCCAGTGAGGCTCCCAGTAGTGGGATGTCCTCGGAGGCCTTGAGGTTTCTCATATTCTGGAGGTGTGTGGCCAAAGGAATGGACACAGTTTCCCAGGAGAGAGCAGGCACGGTCCTGTGGTATGGCTCCAGAGGACCCAGCCTAGTGGCTGTGTTTGCCAGGGCTGTGGGGACAGATGTCTGAAAAAGCAAACATGGCTCAGCTAGGGGCCAATGTAATGGCAGGCCTGATCTCTAGTCCGTGAGGGGAGATCCTCTGGAAATCAAAGTAGGGCAAGTGGGAGGCAGTCACTCAGGATTTTGTCTCTGGGTGTTGCGTTTACAGTGTCCGGTCAGGGTAGGGGTTGTCTCAGAAGCCGAGGAAGAGCCTTCCTCGGGGGATTGTCCAAGTTCCCAAGTGTTTGTGTTCATTCTGTGGGAATGAAGAGTACTGTTTTCTGCCACAGGGGACCCCCCAGGAGAGGGACTCTAGAGCACAGCAGTGGGTTCCCTCAACTGGAATACACACCATCTAGTTAGTCCTGAGTGCCTATGGGCATGGTAAGCCACATATGCGGGCTCTTGGTCCAGTCACTGAGAGGCATTACTTGAATAAGGTACTCATGCTGAGGGTCACAATGTGTGTTTGTGCCCAAGGCTGCCCTCACGCTTGGTCGTGGCCTCATGGGCCAAGCCATTTTCTCCTACACTGAAGGATTGACTCACTGCCAGCAGCAACGTTTCTTGCCATGGGGAAGGAGGGGTTCTGACTTGTGCATCAGGTTCCCCCCTGTGCAGGGATTGGAGATAAGGTCTAGGTTCCGAAGACTGAAAACACAGGTTGGGAATGGATGGTGGCCTAAGGCAGTGGCGGGTCCAATGTGCTGGGTGTGCAGCCAGCTGTGTCGGTGTCTGTTGGAAGGTCTGTGCACAGGCTATTTGCGACAGAGCAACACTGTTTTAGGTAGCCTATGCAATTGGGGTGTTGCTGAGGGCCAAGCAGTTTGATCCTCATTTGGGGTTTCTGGGCAGCGCCATAGACAATGTTTTTCTCCTGGGAGGCAGGCACAGTGCTTCATTGTGGCCCTAGAATTCCCAGTAGGGAGGGTTTGTGGGACAGGAGTGTGAGGACGGAAGTCTGAAAACACAAGCTAGTGTGAGGATTGGAGCCAAGGGCAGAGCAGGCCCACTCTGCAGAGGCTGAATCAAAATCTCCTGCATCTGAAGTCAGGCTGAGGATCAGACGTTGGCTGAGGCTGGAGTATGTGTCCATGATGGCACCTTCATGAAGTGGGGGCCTCATGAGGCCAAGAAGTTTTCCCACGCTGAGTTTGGAGGTTGCCCCAAACCACAAGGTTTCCTTCTGCGGGACATACGAGTCCTGTTGCATGGCTCCAGGACATACCATATGGAAGGACTGGAGAGCAGGGTTTGAAGGATGGATCCCTGTACAGCATGCCTCGCATTCCCATTGGCTATTAGCGACAAGATATGTTTGATCTGCTGCCTCTGGAAAACGCGACCCAGGGGTTGAACACGCGACTGAGTTGAAATGGCCTCTCCTGATGATGCGTCATAATGTGCGTTTGGGTCCATGGAGACCTTGGAATGTGCTGGTTGTTCAGTGGCCCTGCGGAACTCTCCTACCGGAAGTGTTTGATACATACCAGTAAGAAAGCTGCCCAAGTGGAGATGAGAGATGTTTGGTTTGGTGCCTCAGAAAAGCCCCATGTGCTGGAATACGAAAACCGTCCTCTGAGAACGGAAACATGGAAACCAAAGCTAAGGTTCAGATTAGGGCCTGGGGGCCTGTCCATTTCAACCTTCTGTCTCTGGGGACACTGTCTGAGAGTCTAAGTGGAGATAGTTGCTCCGCTGGTGTCAGAGAGCCCCTCTTAGAACAGGGTGGCCTATACTATTGATGGCCTCAGCGACCTTGGAGCTTTTCCCTAACCTGTAGTGTTGTGTTCAATGGATTGGGCACATTTTCCTTGGAGAGGGCAGGCACAATCTTTCGCTGTTTGGTCCAGAGGCCCTAGCCTGGATGATGTGTGGGTCCAGGCTGTGGGCACAGAAGTCTGAATACACAAACTCAGCTTATGAGTGGCGCCTAGGGTATGGCAGGCCGGATGTACAGCCGAGAGGGAGCTCCTGGGCCTCTGAAACAAGGGCGAGTGGGAGGCGTTCCTTCAGGCTTTTGTCTCTGGATGTTGTGTCCGTGATAGCCGTGGATTGGAGCAGTGGCCTCAGGTACTGTGGACGAGTATCCCTCTCTGGGGATTTGTCCCAGCTCCCAAGAGTTTGGGGTCATTTTGTGGGAAGGGTGGAGTCGTGTTGTCTGGCTCATGGGTCTCTCCAAGAAAGGGATTCCAGAGCAGAGCTCTAGGTACGGGCGGGGCGACTGGAAAATTCAAACCGTGGTGAGGATTGGGTGCATAGGGGCTTGGCAAGCCCCATATGTGGGCTCTTGGTCCAAGCCCTGACAGGCCTTTCTTTGAAATGGGGCTCATGCTGAGGGGCACAGTGTGAATTTGTGCCCAAGCAGCACTCAAGTTTGGGCGTGGCATCAGGGTCCATGAAGGTTTCTCCCACCCTGAAGGTGTGACTCCATGCCAAGAGCAAGCTTGACAGCCATGGGGAAGGAGGGGTTCTGTTTTGTGCTTGCTATACCCAGCTGTGTGGAGAATTGATATAATGTCTAGGTTCAGATATCTGAAAACCAAGGTTAGGATGAGGTGAAGGCATAAGACCATGGCGTGTCCGAAGTGCTGTGTGTGCGGCCAGCTGTCTCCTTGTCTGTCTGGACGTCTGGCTTCAGGCTGTGTCAGGCAGAGCATGAGTGCCCAGAGTAGCCTATCTAGTTCGGGTACCGTCGAGGCCCGAGCAGGTTGATCCTCATCTGGGTTTTCTGGAGAGCCCCACAGGGAAACGTTTTTCTTCCGTTGGGCAGACACTGGGCTGGGTTTTGGTTCCGGAGTTCCTAGTCCGGAGGGCTTGTTTGCCAGGAGTGTGAGGAAGGAAGTCTGAAAACACAAGCTAGCGTGAGGTTTGGGACCGAGGGCACGGCAGGCCCACTCTGCAGAGGCTGAATCGAGATCTCCTGCACTGAGGTCATGTCAACTATGAGACGTGCCTCAGGCTAGAGTTCTTGTCCAGCATGGCCTCTTCCTGAAGGGTGTGGGGGCTTCATGAGGCCAGAAAGTTTTGCCTACGATGGGATTTGTGAACTGCTCCAAAACTGAAGGTTACCTTCTGCACGACAGTCGAGTCCTATTGGATGGTTCCAAGAGGCCCCATATGGAAAGACTCGAGAGCAGGTGTCTAAGCATGGATGCCTGGGAACGCCACCTCATATTCCAACTCTTTAGTCAGGACAAGGCAGGCTCAATCTGCGGGCTCCTGGGTGAGCTACCCAGAGGGGAGAGTTGAATTGGACTCTCCTGAAGATGAGTCCTACTGTGGCTTGGTGGCCTGGGAGACCTTGGAATGTGGAGTTGGCTCAGGGACTCTGCAGGATTCTCCAACATGAGGTGTTTGACACAGCTCCAACAAGGAAACTTCCCATGTGGAGACGAGAGGAGTTCTGTTCCGTGCCTCAAGAAAGCCCCATACCCTGTTCTTCGAACCAAAGCCTCTGAGGAGTGACACCTGGAAACCAAAGCAAGAGTTGAGACTACGGCCTAAAGGCCTGTCCGGCTCAACCTTCTATCTCTGTTGACATCTGTGTGCATGCATTCATGGATGTAGCTGCTCAGCTTGTGTCCGAATGCCCCTGTGAGTCCAGTAAGGCTCCCAGTAATGGGATGTCCTCGGAGGCCTTGAGGTTTCTCATATTAAGGAGGTGTGTGGCCAAAGGAATGGACACAGTTTGCCAGGAGAGAGCAGGCACGGTCCTGTGGTATGGCTCCAGAGGACCCAGCCTAGAGGCTGTGTTTGCCAGGGCTGTGGGGACAGATGTCTGAAAAAGCAAACTTGGCTCAGCTAGGGGCCAATGTAATGGCAGGCCTGATCTCTAGTCCTTGAGGGGAGATCCTCTGGAAATCAAAGTAGGGCAAGTGTGAGGCAGTCACTCAGGATTTTGTCTCTGGGTGTTGCGTTTTCAGTGTCCGGTCAGGGTAGGGGTTGTCTCAGAGGCCGAGGAAGAGCCTTCCTCTCGGGGGATTGTCCAAGCTCCCAAGTGTTTTTGTTCATTCTGTGGGAATGAAGAGTACTGTTTTCTGCCACAGGGGACCCCCTGGAGAGGGACTCTAGAGCACAGCAGTGGGTTCCCTCAACTGGAATACACACCATCTAGTTAGTCCTGGGTGCCTATGGGCATGGCAAGCCACATATGCGGGCTCTTGGTCCAGTCACTGAGAGGCGTTACTTGAATAAGGTACTCACGCTGAGGGTCACAATGTGTGTTTGTGTTCAAGGCGGCCCTCACGCTTGGGCGTGGCCTCATGGGCCATGCCGTTTTCTCCTACACTGAAGGTTTGACTCACTGCCAGCAGCAAGGTTTCTTGCCATGGGGAAGGAGGGGTTCTGACTTGTGCATCAGGTTCCCCCCTGTGCAGGGATTGGAGATAAGGTCTAGGTTCCGATGCCTGAAAACCCAGGTTGGGAATGGATGGTGGCCTAAGGCAGTGGCGGGTCCAATGTGCTGGGTGTGCAGCCAGCTGTGTCGGTGTCTGTTGGAAGGTCTGGGCTCAGGCTATTTTCGACAGAGCATTACTGTTTAAGGTAGCCTATGCAATTGGGGTGTTGCCGAGGGCCAAGCAGTTTGATCCTCATTTGGGGTTTCTGGGCAGCGCCATAGACAATGTTTTTCTCCTGGGAGGCAGGCACAGTGCTTCATTGTGGCCCCAGAATTCCCAGTAGGGAGGGTTTATGGGCCAGGAGTGTGAGGACGGAAGTCTGAAAACACAAGCTAGTGTGAGGATTGGAGCCAAGGGCAGAGGAGGCCCACTCTGCAGAGGCTGAATCAAAATCTCCTGCATCTGAAGTCAGGCTGAGGATCAGACGTTGGCTGAGGCTGGAGTATGTGTCCATGATGGCACCTTCATGAAGTGGGTGCCTCATGAGGCCAAGGAAGTTTGCCCACGCTGAGTTTGGAGGTTGCCCCAAACCACAAGGTTTCCTTCTGCGGGACATTCGAGTCCTGTTGCATGGCTCCAGGACATACCATATGGAAGGACTGGAGAGCAGGGTTCGAAGGATGGATCCCTGTACAGCATGCCTCGCATTCCCATTGGCTATTAGCGACAAGATATGTTTGATCTGCTGCCTCTGGAACACGCGACCCAGGGGGCTGAGTTGAAATGGCCTCTCCTGAGGATGCGTCATAATGTGCGTTTGGGTCCATGGAGACCTTGGAATGTGCTGGTTGTTCAGTGGCCCTGCGGAACTCTCCTACCTGAAGTCTTGATACATGCCAGTAAGAAAGCTGCCCATGTGGAGATGAGAGATGTTTGGTTTGGTGCCTCAGAAAAGCCCCATGTGCTGGAATACGAAAACCGTCCTCTGAGAACGGAAACATGGAAACCAAAGCTAAGGTTCAGATTAGGGCCTGGGGGCCTGTCCATTTCAACCTTCTGTCTCTGGGGACACTGTCTGAGAGTCTAAGTGGAGATAGTTGCTCCGCTGGTGTCAGAGAGCCCCTCTTAGTCCAGGGTGGCCTATACTATTGATGGCCTCAGGGACCTTGGAGCTTTTCCCTAACCTGTAGGGTTGTGTTCAATGGATTGTTCACATTTTCCTTGGAGAGGGCAGGCACAATCTTTTGCTGTTTGGTCCAGAGGCCCTAGCCTGGATGTTGTGTGGGTCCAGGCTGTGGGCACAGAAGTCTGAATACACAAACTCAGCTTATGAGTGGCACCTAGGGTATGGCAGGCCGGATGTACAGCCCGAGAGGGAGCTCCTGGGCCTCTGAAACAAGGGCGAGTGGGAGGCGTTCCTTCAGGCTTTTGTCCCTGGATGTTGTGTCCGTGATAGCCGTGGATTGGAGCGGTGGCCTCAGGTACTGTGGACGAGTATCCCTCTCTGGGGATTTGTCCCAGCTCCCAAGAGTTTGGGGTCATTTTGTGGGAAGGGTGGAGTCGTGTTGTCTGGCTCATGGGTCTCTCCAAGAAAGGGATTCCAGAGCAGAGCTCTAGGTACGGGCGGGGCGACTGGAAAATTCAAACCGTGGTGAGGATTGGGTGCATAGGGGCTTGGCAAGCCCCATATGTGGGCTCTTGTTCCAGGCCCTGACAGGCCTTTCTTTGACATGGGGCTCATGCGGAGGGTCACAGTGTGAATTTGTGCCCAAGCAGCACTCAAGTTTGGGCGTGGCATCAGGGGCCATGAAGGTTTCTCCCACCCTGAAGGTGTGACTCCATGCCAAGAGCAAGCTTGACAGCCATGGGGAAGGAGGAGTTCTGTTTTGTGCTTGCTATACCCAGCTGTGTGGAGAATTGATATAATGTCTAGGTTCAGATATCTGAAAACCAAGGTTAGGATGAGCTGACGGCATAAGACCATGGCATGTCCGAAGTGCTGGGTGTGCGGCCAGCTGTCTCCTTGTCTGTCTGGATGTCTGGCTTCAGGCTGTGTCAGGCAGAGCATGAGTGCCCAGAGCAGCCTATCCAGTTTGGGTACCGTCGAGGCCCGAGCAGGTTGATCCTCATCTGGGTTTTCTGGAGAGCCCCACAGGGAAACGTTTTTCTTCCGTTGGGCAGACACAGGGCTGGGTTTTGGTTCTGGAGTTCCTAGTCCGGAGGGCTTGTTTGCCAGGAGTGTGAGGAAGGAAGTCTGAAAACACAAGCTAGCGTGAGGTTTGGGACCGAGGGCACGGCTGGCCCACTCTGCAGAGGCTGAATCGAGATCTCCTGCACTGAGGTCAGGTCAACTATGAGACGTGCCTCAGGCTAGAGTTCTTGTCCAGCATGGCCTCTTCCTGAAGGGTGTGGGGGCTTCATGAGGCCAGAAAGTTTTGTCTACGATGGGATTTGTGAACTGCTCCAAAACTGAAAATTACCTTCTACACGACAGTCGAGTCCTATTGGATGGTTCCAAGAGGCCCCATATGGAAAGACTCGAGAGCAGGTGTCTAAGCATGGATGCCTGGGAACGCCTCTCTTTAGTCAGGACAAGGCAGGCTCAATCTGCGGGCTCCTGGGTGAGCTACCCAGAGGGGAGAGTTGAAATGGTCTCTCCTGAAGATGAGTCCTACTGTGGCTTGGTGGCCTGGGAGACCTTGGAATGTGGAGCTGGCTCAGGGACTCTGCAGGATTCTCCAACATGAGGTGTTTGACTCGGCTCCAACAAGGAAACTTCCCATGTGGAGACGAGAGGAGTTCTGTTCCGTGCCTCAGGAAAGCCCCATTCCCTGTTCTTCGAACCTAAGCCTCTGAGGAGTGACACCTGGAAACCAAAGCAAGAGTTGAGACTACGGCCTAAAGGCCTGTCCGGCTCAACCTTCTATCTCTGTTGACATCTGTGTGCATGCATTCATGGATGTAGCTGCTCAGCTTGTGTCCGAATGCCCCTGTGAGTCCAGTGAGGCTCCCAGTAATGGGATGTCCTCAGAGGCCTTGAGGTTTCTCATATTCTGGAGGTGTGTGGCCAAAGGAATGGACACAGTTTGCCAGGAGAGAGCAGGCACGGTCCTGTGGTATGGCTCCAGAGGACCAAGCCTAGAGGCTGTGTTTGCCAGGGCTGTGGGGACAGATGTCTGAAAAAGCAAACTTGGCTCAGCTAGGGGCCAATGTAATGGCAGGCCTGATCTCTAGTCCGTGAGGGGAGATCCTCTGGAAATCAAAGTAGGGCAAGTGGGAGGCAGTCACTCAGGATTTTGTCTCTGGGTGTTGCGTTTACAGTGTCCAGTCAGGGTAGGGGTTGTCTCAGAGGCCGAGGAAGAGCCTTCCTCTCGGGGGATTGTCCAAGCTCCCAAGTGTTTGTGTTCATTCTGTGGGAATGAAGAGTACTGTTTTCTGCCACAGGGGTCCCACCAGGAGAGGGACTCTAGAGCACAGCAGTGGGTTCCCTCAACTGGAATACACACCATCTAGTTAGTCCTGGGTGCCTATGGGCATGGCAAGCCACATATGCGGGCTCTTGGTCCAGTCACTGAGAGGCGTTACTTGAATAAGGTACTCACGCTGAGGGTCACAATGTGTGTTTGTGCCCAAGGCGGCCCTCACGCTTGGGCGTGGCCTCATGAGCCATGCCGTTTTCTCCTACACTGAAGGTTTGACTCCCTGCCAGCAGCAAGGTTTCTTGCCATGGGGAAGGAGGGGTTCTGACTTGTGCATCAGGTTCCCCCCTGTGCAGTGATTGGAGATAAGGTCTAGGTTCCGATGACTGAAAACCCAGGTTGGGAATGGATGGTGGCCTAAGGCAGTGGCGGGTCCAATGTGCTGGGTGTGCAGCCAGCTGTGTCGGTGTCTGTTGGAGGTCTGGGCTCAGGCTATTTGCGACAGAGCATCACTGTTTAAGGTAGCCTATGCAATTGGGGTGTTGCCGAGGGCCAAGCAGTTTGATCCTCATTTGGGGTTTCTGGGCAGCGCCATAGACAATGTTTTTCTCCTGGGAGGCAGGCACAGTGCTTCATTGTGGCCCCAGAATTCCCAGTAGGGAGGGTTTGTGGGCCAGGAGTGTGAGGACGGAAGTCTGAAAACACAAGCTAGTGTGAGGATTGGAGCCAAGGGCAGAGCAGGCCCACTCTGCAGAGGCTGAATCAAAATCTCCTGCATCTGAAGTCAGGCTGAGGATCAGACGTTGGCTGAGGCTGGAGTATGTGTCCATGATGGCACCTTAATGAAGTGGGGGCCTCATGAGGCCAAGGAAGTTTGCCCACGCTGAGTTGGGAGGTTGCCCCAAACCACAAGGTTTCCTTCCGCGGGACATACGAGTCCTGTTGCATGGCTCCAGGACATACCATATGGAAGGACTGGAGAGCAGGGTTTGAAGGATGGATCCCTGTACAGCATGCCTCGCATTCCCATTGGCTATTATCGACAAGATATGTTTGATCTGCTGCCTCTGGAACACGCGACCCAGGGGGCTGAGTTGAAATGGCCTCTCCTGAGGATGCGTCATAATGTGCGTTTGGGTCCATGGAGACCTTGGAATGTGCTGGTTGTCCAGTGGCCCTGCGGAACTCTCCTACCTGAAGTCTTGATACATGCCAGTAAGAAAGCTGCCCATGTGGAGATGAGAGATGTTTGGTTTGGTGCCTCAGAAAAGACCCATGTGCTGGAATACGAAAACAGTCCTCTGAGAACGGAAACATGGAAACCAAAGCTAAGGTTCAGATTAGGGCCTGGGGGCCTGTCCATTTCAACCTTCTGTCTCTGGGGACACTGTGTGAGAGTCTAAGTGGAGATAGTTGCTCCGCTGGTGTCAGAGAGCCCCTCTTAGTCCAGGGTGGCCTATACTATTGATGACCTCAGGGACCTTGGAGCTTTTCCCTAACCTGTAGGGTTGTGTTCAATGGATTGTTCACATTTTCCTTGGAGAGGGCAGGCACAATCTTTCGCTGTTTGGTCCAGAGGCCCTAGCCTGGATGTTGTGTGGGTCCAGGCTGTGGGCACAGAAGTCTGAATACACAAACTCAGCTTATGAGTGGCACCTAGGGTATGGCAGGCCGGATGTACAGCCCGAGAGGGAGCTCCTGGGCCTCTGAAACAAGGGCGAGTGGGAGGCGTTCCTTCAGGCTTTTGTCCCTGGATATGGTGTCCGTGATAGCCGTGGATTGGAGCGGTGGCCTCAGGTACTGTGGACGAGTATCCCTCTCTGGGGATTTGTCCCAGCTCCCAAGAGTTTGGGGTCATTTTGTGGGAAGGGTGGAGTCGTGTTGTCTGGCTCATGGGTCTCTCCAAGAAAGGGATTCCAGAGCAGAGCTCTAGGTACGGGCGGGGCGACTGGAAAATTCAAACCGTGGTGAGGATTGGGTGCATAGGGGCTTGGCAAGCCCCATATGTGGGCTCTTGGTCCAGGCCCTGACAGGCCTTTCTTTGACATGGGGCTCATGCGGAGGGTCACAGTGTGAATTTGTGCCCAAGCAGCACTCAAGTTTGGGCGTGGCATCAGGGGCCATGAAGGTTTCTCCCACCCTGAAGGTGTGACTCCATGCCAAGAGCAAGCTTGACAGCCATGGGGAAGGAGGAGTTCTGTTTTGTGCTTGCTATACCCAGCTGTGTGGAGAATTGATATAATGTCTAGGTTCAGATATCTGAAAACCAAGGTTAGGATGAGGTGACGGCATAAGACCATGGCGTGTCCGAAGTGCTGGGTGTGCGGCCAGCTGTCTCCTTGTCTGTCTGGACGTCTGGCTTCAGGCTGTGTCAGGCAGAGCATGAGTGCCCAGAGCAGCCTATCCAGTTCGGGTACCGTCGAGGCCCGAGCAGGTTGATCCTCATCTGGGTTTTCTGGAGAGCCCCACAGGGAAACGTTTTTCTTCCGTTGGGCAGACACTGGGCTGGGTTTTGGTTCTGGAGTTCCTAGTCCGGAGGGCTTGTTTGCCAGGAGTGTGAGGAAGGAAGTCTGAAAACACAAGCTAGCGTGAGGTTTGGGACCGAGGGCACGGCAGGCCCACTCTGCAGAGGCTGAATCTTGATCTCCTGCACTGAGGTCATGTCAACTATGAGACGTGCCTCAGGCTAGAGTTTTTGTCCAGCATGGCCTCTTCCTGAAGGGTGTGGGGGCTTCATGAGGCCAGAAAGTTTTGCCTACGATGGGATTTGTGAACTGCTCCAAAACTGAAAATTACCTTCTGCACGACAGTCGAGTCCTATTGGATGGTTCCAAGAGGCCCCATATGGAAAGACTCGAGAGCAGGTGTCTAAGCATGGATGCCTGGGAACGCCACTCTTTAGTCAGGACAAGGCAGGCTCAATCTGCGGGCTCCTGGGTGAGCTACCCAGAGGGGAGAGTTGAAATGGTCTCTCCTGAAGATGAGTCCTACTGTGGCTTGGTGGCCTGGGAGACCTTGGAATGTGGAGGTGGCTCAGGGACTCTGCAGGATTCTCCAACATGAGGAGTTTGACACGGCTCCAACAAGGAAACTTCCCATGTGGAGACGAGAGCAGTTCTGTTCCGTGCCTCAGGAAAGCCCCATACCCTGTTCTTCGAACCAAAGCCTCTGAGGAGTGACACCTGGAAACCAAAGCAAGAGTTGAGACTACGGCCTAAAGGCCTGTCCGGCTCAACCTTCTATCTCTGTTGACATCTGTGTGCATGCATTCATGGATGTAGCTGCTCAGCTTGTGTCCGAATGCCCCTGTGAGTCCAGTGAGGCTCCCAGTAATGGGATGTCCTCGGAGGCCTTGAGGTTTCTCATATTCTGGAGGTGTGTGGCCAAAGGAATGGACACAGTTTGCCAGGAGAGAGCAGGCACGGTCCTGTGGTATGGCTCCAGAGGACCCAGCCTAGAGGCTGTGTTTGCCAGGGCTGTGGGGACAGATGTCCGAAAAAGCAAACTTGGCTCAGCTAGGGGCCAATGTAATGGCAGGCCTGATCTCTAGTCCGTGAGGGGAGATCCTCTGGAAATCAAAGTAGGGCAAGTGGGAGGCAGTCACTCAGGATTTTGTCTCTGGGTGTTGCGTTTACAGTGTCCGGTCAGGGTAGGGGTTGTCTCAGAGGCCGAGGAAGAGCCTTCCTCTCGGGGGATTGTCCAAGCTCCCAAGTGTTTGTGTTCATTCTGTGGGAATGAAGAGTACTGTTTTCTGCCACAGGGGAACCCCCAGGAGAGGGACTCTAGAGCACAGCAGTGGGTTCCCTCAACTGGAATACACACCATCTAGTTAGTCCTGGGTGCCTATGGGCATGGCAAGCCACATATGCGGGCTCTTGGTCCAGTCACTGAGAGGCGTTACTTGAATAAGGTACTCACGCTGAGGGTCACAATGTGTGTTTGTGCCCAAGGCGGCCCTCACGCTTGGGCGTGGCCTCATGGGCCATGCCGTTTTCTCCTACACTGAAGGTTTGACTCACTGCCAGCAGCAAGGTTTCTTGCCATGGGGAAGGAGGGGTTCTGACTTGTGCATCAGGTTCCCCCCTGTGCAGGGATTGGAGATAAGGTCTAGGTTCCGATGACTGAAAACCCAGGTTGGGAATGGATGGTGGCCTAAGGCAGTGGCGGGTCCAATGTGCTGGGTGTGCAGCCAGCTGTGTCGGTGTCTGTTGGAAGGTCTGGGCTCAGGCTATTTGCGACAGAGCATCACTGTTTAAGGTAGCCTATGCAATTGGGGTGTTGCCGAGGGCCAAGCAGTTTGATCCTCATTTGGGGTTTCTGGGCAGCGCCATAGACAAGGTTTTTCTCCTGGGAGGCAGGCACAGTGCTTCATTGTGGCCCCAGAATTCCCAGTAGGGAGGGTTTGTGGGCCAGGAGTGTGAGGACGGAAGTCTGAAAACACAAGCTAGTGTGAGGATTGGAGCCAAGGGCAGAGCAGGCCCACTCTGCAGAGGCTGAATCAAAATCTCCTGCATCTGAAGTCAGGCTGAGGATCAGACGTTGGCTGAGGCTGGAGTATGTGTCCATGATGGCACCTTCATGAAGTGGGTGCCTCATGAGGCCAAGGAAGTTTGCCCACGCTGAGTTTGGAGGTTGCCCCAAACCACAAGGTTTCCTTCTGCGGGACATTCGAGTCCTGTTGCATGGCTCCAGGACATACCATATGGAAGGACTGGAGAGCAGGGTTCGAAGGATGGATCCCTGTACAGCATGCCTCGCATTCCCATTGGCTATTAGCGACAAGATATGTTTGATCTGCTGCCTCTGGAACACGCGACCCAGGGGGCTGAGTTGAAATGGCCTCTCCTGAGGATGCGTCATAATGTGCGTTTGGGTCCATGGAGACCTTGGAATGTGCTGGTTGTTCAGTGGCCCTGCGGAACTCTCCTACCTGAAGTCTTGATACATGCCAGTAAGAAAGCTGCCCATGTGGAGATGAGAGATGTTTGGTTTGGTGCCTCAGAAAAGCCCCATGTGCTGGAATACGAAAACAGTCCTCTGAGAACGGAAACATGGAAACCAAAGCTAAGGTTCAGATTAGGGCCTGGGGGCCTGTCCATTTCAACCTTCTGTCTCTGGGGACACTGTGTGAGAGTCTAAGTGGAGATAGTTGCTCCGCTGGTGTCAGAGAGCCCCTCTTAGTCCAGGGTGGCCTATACTATTGATGGCCTCAGGGACCTTGGAGCTTTTCCCTAACCTGTAGGGTTGTGTTCCATGGATTGGGCACATTTTCCATGGAGAGGGCAGGCACAATCTTTCGCTGTTTGGTCCAGAGGCCCTAGCCTGGATGTTGTGTGGGTCCAGGCTGTGGGCACAGAAGTCTGAATACACAAACTCAGCTTATGAGTGGCACCTAGGGTATGGCAGGCCGGATGTACAGCCCGAGAGGGAGCTCCTGGGCCTCTGAAACAAGGGCGAGTGGGAGGCGTTCCTTCAGGCTTTTGTCCCTGGATGTTGTGTCCGTGATAGCCGTGGATTGGAGCGGTGGCCTCAGGTACAGTGGACGAGTATCCCTCTCTGGGGATTTGTCCCAGCTCCCAAGAGTTTGGGGTCATTTTGTGGGAAGGGTGGAGTCGTGTTGTCTGGCTCATGGGTCTCTCCAAGAAAGGGATTCCAGAGCAGAGCTCTAGGTACGGGCGGGGCGACTGGAAAATTCAAACCGTGGTGAGGATTGGGTGCATAGGGGCTTGGCAAGCCCCATATGTGGGCTCTTGGTCCAGGCCCTGACAGGCCTTTCTTTGACATGGGGCTTATGCGGAGGGTCACAGTGTGAATTTGTGCCCAAGCAGCACTCAAGTTTGGGCGTGGCATCAGGGGCCATGAAGGTTTCTCCCACCCTGAAGGTGTGACTCCATGCCAAGAGCAAGCTTGACAGCCATGGGGAAGGAGGAGTTCTGTTTTGTGCTTGCTATACCCAGATGTGTGGAGAATTGTTATAATGTCTAGGTTCAGATATCTGAAAACCAAGGTTAGGATGAGGTGACGGCATAAGACCATGGCGTGTCCGAAGTGCTGGGTGTGCGGCCAGCTGTCTCCTTGTCTGTCTGGACGTCTGGCTTCAGGCTGTGTCAGGCAGAGCATGAGTGCCCAGAGCAGCCTATCCAGTTCGGGTACCGTCGAGGCCCGAGCAGGTTGATCCTCATCTGGGTTTTCTGGAGAGCCCCACAGGGAAACGTTTTTCTTCCGTTGGGCAGACACTGGGCTGGGTTTTGGTTCTGGAGTTCCTAGTCCGGAGGGCTTGTTTGCCAGGAGTGTGAGGAAGGAAGTCTGAAAACACAAGCTAGCGTGAGGTTTGGGACCGAGGGCACGGCAGGCCCACTCTGCAGAGGCTGAATCGAGATCTCCTGCACTGAGGTCATGTCAACTATGAGACGTGCCTCAGGCTAGAGTTCTTGTCCAGCATGGCCTCTTCCTGAAGGGTGTGGGGGCTTCATGAGGCCAGAAAGTTTTGCCTACGATGGGATTTGTGAACTGCTCCAAAACTGAAAATTACCTTCTGCACGACAGTCGAGTCCTATTGGATGGTTCCAAGAGGCCCCATATGGAAAGACTCGAGAGCAGGTGTCTAAGCATGGATGCCTGGGAACGCCACTCTTTAGTCAGGACAAGGCAGGCTCAATCTGCGGGCTCCTGGGTGAGCTACCCAGAGGGGAGAGTTGAAATGGTCTCTCCTGAAGATGAGTCCTACTGTGGCTTGGTGGCCTGGGAGACCTTGGAATGTGGAGGTGGCTCAGGGACTCTGCAGGATTCTCCAACATGAGGAGTTTGACACGGCTCCAACAAGGAAACTTCCCATGTGGAGACGAGAGCAGTTCTGTTCCGTGCCTCAGGAAAGCCCCATACCCTGTTCTTCGAACCAAAGCCTCTGAGGAGTGACACCTCGAAACCAAAGCAAGAGTTGAGACTACGGCCTAAAGGCCTGTCCGGCTCAACCTTCTATCTCTGTTGACATCTGTGTGCATGCATTCATGGATGTAGCTGCTCAGCTTGTGTCCGAATGCCCCTGTGAGTCCAGTGAGGCTCCCAGTAATGGGATGTCCTCGGAGGCCTTGAGGTTTCTCATATTCTGGAGGTGTGTGGCCAAAGGAATGGACACAGTTTGCCAGGAGAGAGCAGGCACGGTCCTGTGGTATGGCTCCAGAGGACCCAGCCTAGAGGCTGTGTTTGCCAGGGCTGTGGGGACAGATGTCTGAAAAAGCAAACTTGGCTCAGCTAGGGGCCAATGTAATGGCAGGCCTGATCTCTAGTCCGTGAGGGGAGATCCTCTGGAAATCAAAGTAGGGCAAGTGGGAGGCAGTCACTCAGGATTTTGTCTCTGGGTGTTGCGTTTACAGTGTCCGGTCAGGGTAGGGGTTGTCTCAGAGGCCGAGGAAGAGCCTTCCTCTCGGGGGATTGTCCAAGCTCCCAAGTGTTTGTGTTCATTCTGTGGGAATGAAGAGTACTGTTTTCTGCCACAGGGGAACCCCCAGGAGAGGGACTCTAGAGCACAGCAGTGGGTTCCCTCAACTGGAATACACACCATCTAGTTAGTCCTGGGTGCCTATGGGCATGGCAAGCCACATATGCGGGCTCTTGGTCCAGTCACTGAGAGGCGTTACTTGAATAAGGTACTCACGCTGAGGGTCACAATGTGTGTTTGTGCCCAAGGCGGCCCTCACGCTTGGGCGTGGCCTCATGGGCCATGCCGTTTTCTCCTACACTGAAGGTTTGACTCACTGCCAGCAGCAACGTTTCTTGCCATGGGGAAGGAGGGGTTCTGACTTGTGCATCAGGTTCCCCCCTGTGCAGGGATTGGAGATAAGGTCTAGGTTCCGATGACTGAAAACCCAGGTTGGGAATGGATGGTGGCCTAAGGCAGTGGCGGGTCCAATGTGCTGGGTGTGCAGCCAGCTGTGTCGGTGTCTGTTGGAAGGTCTGGGCTCAGGCTATTTGCGACAGAGCATCACTGTTTAAGGTAGCCTATGCAATTGGGGTGTTGCCGAGGGCCAAGCAGTTTGATCCTCATTTGGGGTTTCTGGGCAGCGCCATAGACAAGGTTTTTCTCCTGGGAGGCAGGCACAGTGCTTCATTGTGGCCCCAGAATTCCCAGTAGGGAGGGTTTGTGGGCCAGGAGTGTGAGGACGGAAGTCTGAAAACACAAGCTAGTGTGAGGATTGGAGCCAAGGGCAGAGCAGGCCCACTCTGCAGAGGCTGAATCAAAATCTCCTGCATCTGAAGTCAGGCTGAGGATCAGACGTTGGCTGAGGCTGGAGTATGTGTCCATGATGGCACTTTCATGAAGTGGGGGCCTAATGAGGCCAAGGAAGTTTTCCCACGCTGAGTTTGAGGTTGCCACAAACCACAAGGTTTCCTTCTGCGGGACATTCGAGTCCTGTTGCATGGCTCCAGGACATACCATATGAAAGGACTGGAGAGCAGGGTTCGAAGGATGGATCCCTGTACAGCATGCCTCGCATTCCCATTGGCTATTAGCGACAAGATATGTTTGATCTGCTGCCTCTGGAACACGCGACCCAGGGGGCTGAGTTGAAATGGCCTCTCCTGAGGATGCTTCATAATGTGCGTTTGGGTCCATGGAGACCTTGGAATGTGCTGGTTGTTCAGTGGCCCTGCGGAACTCTCCTACCTGAAGTGTTTGATACATCCCAGTAAGATAGCTGCCCATGTGGAGATGAGAGAGGTTTCGTTTGGTGCCTCAGAAAAGCCCCATGTGCTGGTCTACGAAAATAGTCCTCTGAGAACGGAAACATGGTAACCAAAGCTAAGGTTCAGATTAGGGCCTGGGGGCCTGTCCATTTCAACCTTCTGTCTCTGGGGACACTGTCTGAGAGTCTAAGTGGAGATAGTTGCTCCGCTGGTGTCAGAGAGCCCCTCTTAGTCCAGGGTGGCCTATACTATTGATGGCCTCAGGGACCTTGGAGCTTTTCCCTAACCTGTAGGGTTGTGGTCAATGGATTGGGCACACTTTCCTTGGAGAGGGCAGGCACAATCTTTCGCTGTTTGGTCCAGAGGCCCTAGCCTGGATGTTGTGTGGGTCCAGGCTGTGGGCAAAGAAGTCTGAATACACAAACTCAGCTTATGAGTGGCGCCTAGGGTATGGCAGGCCGGATGTACAGCCCGAGAGGGAGCCCCTGGGCCTCTGAAAAAAGGGCGAGTGGGAGGCGTTCCTTCAGTCTTTTGTCTCTGGATGTTGTGTCCGGGATAGCCGTTGATTGGAGCGGAGGCCTGAGGTACTGTGGACGAGTATCCCTCTCTGGGGATTTGTCCCAGCTCCCAAGAGTTTGGGGTCATTTTGTGGGAAGGTTGGAGTCGTGTTGTCTGGCTAATGGGTCTCTCCAAGAAGGGGATTCCAGAGCAGAGCTCCAGGTACGGGCGGGGCGACTTGAAAATTCAAACCGTGGTGAGGATTGGGTGCATAGAGGCTTGGCAAGCCCCATATGTGGGCTCTTGGTCCAGGCCCTGACAGGCCTTTCTTTGACATGGGGCTCATGCTGAGGGTCACAGTGTGAATTTGTGCCCAAGCAGCACTCAATTTTGGGCGTGGCATCAGGGGCCATGAAGGTTTCTCCCACCCTGAAGGTGTGACTCCATGCCAAGAGCAAGCTTGACAGCCATGGGGAAGGAGGAGATCTGTTTTGTGCTTGCTATACCCAGCTGTGTGGAGAATTGATATAATGTCTAGGTTCAGATAT
This sequence comes from Mustela nivalis, assembly GCF_964662115.1. NCBI lineage: Eukaryota > Metazoa > Chordata > Mammalia > Carnivora > Mustelidae > Mustela > Mustela nivalis. The sequence goes on along the minus strand of NW_028134712.1, from coordinate 49,383 downwards.
CGGAAAACCAAGGTTAGGATGAGGTGACGGCATAAGACCATGGCGTGTCCGAAGTGCTGGGTGTGCGGCCAGCTGTCTCCTTGTCTGTCTGGACGTCTGGCTTCAGGCTGTGTCAGGCAGAGCATGAGTGCCCAGAGCAGCCTATCCAGTTCGGGTACCGTCGAGGCCCGAGCAGGTTGATCCTCATCTGGGTTTTCTGGAGAGCCCCATAGGGAAACGTTTTTCTTCCATTGGGCAGACACTGGGCTGGGTTTTGGTTCTGGAGTTCCTAGTCCGGAGGGCTTGTTTGCCAGGAGTGTGAGGAAGGAAGTCTGAAAACACAAGCTAGCGTGAGGTTTGGGACCGAGGGCACGGCAGGCGCACTCTGCAGAGGCTGAATCGAGATCTCCTGCACTGAGGTCATGTCAACTATGAGACGTGCCTCAGGCTAGAGTTTTTGTCCAGCATGGCCTCTTCCTGAAGGGTGTGGGGGCTTCATGAGGCCAGAAAGTTTTGCCTACGATGGGATTTGTGAACTGCTCCAAAACTGAAGGTTACCTTCTGCACGACAGTCGAGTCCTATTGGATGGTTCCAAGAGGCCCCATATGGAAAGACTCGAGAGCAGGTGTCTAAGCATGGATGCCTGGGAACGCCACTCTTTAGTCAGGACAAGGCAGGCTCAATCTGCGGGCTCCTGGGTGAGCTACCCAGAGGGGAGAGTTGAAATGGTCTCTCCTGAAGATGAGTCCTACTGTGGCTTGGTGGCCTGGGAGACCTTGGAATGTGGAGGTGGCTCAGGGACTCTGCAGGATTCTCCAACATGAGGTGTTTGACACGGCTCCAACAAGGAAACTTCCCATGTGGAGACGAGACGAGTTCTGTTCCATGCCTCAGGAAAGCCCCATACCCTGTTCTTCGAACCAAAGCCTCTGAGGAGTGACAGCAGGAACCCAAAGCAAGAGTTGAGACTACGGCCTAAAGGCCTGTCCGGCTCAACCTTCTATCTCTGTTGACATCTGTGTGCATGCATTCATGGATGTAGCTGCTCACCTTGTGTCCGAATGCCCCTGTGAGTCCAGTGAGGCTCCCAGTAGTGGGATGTCCTCGGAGGCCTTGAGGTTTCTCATATTCTGGAGGTGTGTGGCCAAAGGAATGGACACAGTTTCCCAGGAGAGTGCAGGCACGGTCCTGTGGTATGGCTCCAGAGGACCCAGCCTAGAGGCTGTGTTTGCCAGGGCTATGGGGACAGATGTCTGAAAAAGCTAACTTGGCTCAGGTAGGGGCCAATGTAATGGCAGGCCTGATCTCTAGTCCGTGAGGGGAGATCCTCTGGAAATCAAAGTAGGGCAAGTGGGAGGCAGTCACTCAGGCTTTTGTCTCTGGGTGTTGCGTTTACAGTGTCCGGTCAGGGTAGGGGTTGTCTCAGAGGCCGAGGAAGAGCCTTCCTCTCGGGGGATTGTCCAAACTCCCAAGTGTTTGTGTTCATTCTGTGGGAATGAAGAGTACTGTTTTCTGCCACAGGGGACCCCCCAGGATAGGGACTCTAGAGCACATCAGTGGGTTCCATCAACTGGAATATACACCATCTAGTTAGTCCTGGGTGCCTATGGGCATGGCAAGCCACATATGCGGGCTCTTGGTCCAGTCACTGAGAGGCGTTACTTGAATAAGGTACTCACGCTGAGGGTCACAATGTGTGTTTGTGCCCAAGGCGGCCCTCACGCTTGGGCGTGGCCTCATGGGCCATGCCGTTTTCTCCTACACTGAAGGTTTGACTCACTGCCAGCAGCAAGATTTCTTGCCATGGGGAAGGAGGGGTTCTGACTTGTGCATCAGATTCCCCCCTGTGCAGGGATTGGAGATAATCCTAGGTTCCGATGACTGAAAACCCAGGTTGGGAATGGATGGTGGCCTAAGGCAGTGGCGGGTCCAATGTGCTGGGTGTGCAGCCAGCTGTGTCGGTGTCTGTTGGAAGGTCTGGGCTCAGGCTATTTGCGACAGAGCATCACTGTTTAAGGTAGCCTATGCAATTGTGGTGTTGCCGAGGGCCAAGCAGTTTGATCCTCATTTGGGGTTTCTGGGCAGCGCCATAGACAAGGTTTTTCTCCTGGGAGTCAGGCACAGTGCTTCATTGTGGCCCCAGAATTCCCAGTAGGGAGGGTTTGTGGGCCAGGAGTGTGAGGACGGAAGTCTGAAAACACAAGCTAGTGTGAGGATTGGAGGCAAGGGCAGAGCAGGCCCACTCTGCAGAGGCTGAATCAAAATCTCCTGCATCTGAAGTCAGGCTGAGGATCAGACGTTGGCTGAGGCTGGAGTATGTGTCCATGATGGCACCTTCATGAAGTGGGGGCCTCATGAGGCCAAGGAAGTTTTCCCACGCTGAGTTTGAGGTTGCCACAAACCACAAGGTTTCCTTCTGCGGGACATTCGAGTCCTGTTGCATGGCTCCAGGACATACCATATGGAAGGACTGGAGAGCAGGGTTCGAAGGATGGATCCCTGTACAGCATGCCTCGCATTCCCATTGGCTATTAGCGACAAGATATGTTTGATCTGCTGCCTCTGGAACACGCGACCCAGGGGGCTGAGTTGAAATGGCCTCTCCTGAGGATGCGTCATAATGTGCGTTTGGGTCCATGGAGACCTTGGAATGTGCTGGTTGTTCAGTGGCCCTGCGGAACTCTCCTACCTGAAGTGTTAGATACATCCCAGTAAGAAAGCTGCCCATGTGGAGATGAGAGAGGTTTGGTTTGGTGCCTCAGAAAAGCCCCCGTTGCTGGTCTACGAAAACAGTCCTCTGAGAACGGAAACATGGAAACCAAAGCTAAGGTTCAGATTAGGGCCTGGGGGCCTGTCCATTTCAACCTTCTGTCTCTGGGGACACTGTCTGAGAGTCTAAGTGGAGATAGTTGCTCCGCTGGTGTCAGAGAGCCCCTCTTAGTCCAGGGTGTCCTATACTATTGATGGCCTCAGGGACCTTGGAGCTTTTCCCTAACCTGTAGGGTTGTGGTCAATGGATTGGGCACACTTTCCTTGGAGAGGGCAGGCACAATCTTTCGCTGTTTGGTCCAGAGGCCCTAGCCTGGATGTTGTGTGGGTCCAGGCTGTGGGCACAGAAGTCTGAATACACAAACTCAGCTTATGAGTGGCGCCTAGGTTATGGCAGGCGGGATGTACAGCCCGAGAGGGAGCTCCTGGGCCTCTAAAACAAGGGCGAGTGGGAGGCGTTCCTTCAGGCTTTTGTCTCTGGATGTTGTGTCCGGGATAGCCGTGGATTGGAGCGGTGGCCTCAGGTACTGTGGACGAGTATCCCTCTCTGGGGATTTCTCCCAGCTCCCAAGAGTTTGGGGTCATTTTGTGGGAAGGGTGGAGTCGTGTTGTCTGGCTCATGGGTCTCTCCAAGAAAGGGATTCGAGAGCAGAGCTCCAGGTACGGGCGGGGCGACTGGAAAATTCAAACCGTGGTGAGGATTGGGTGCATAGAGGCTTGGCAAGCCCCATATGTGGGCTCTTGGTCCAGGCCCTGACAGGCCTTTCTTTGACATGGGGCTCATGCTGAGGTTCACAGTGTGAATTTGTGCCCAAGCAGCACTCAATTTTGGGCGTGGCATCAGGGGCCATGAAGGTTTCTCCCACCCTGAAGGTGTGACTCCATGCCAAGAGCAAGCTTGACAGCCATGGGGAAGGAGGAGTTCTGTTTTGTGCTTGCTATACCCAGATGTGTGGAGAATTGAAATAATGTCTAGGTTCAGATATTTGAAAACCAAGGTTAAGATGAGGTGACGACGTAAGACCATGGCGTGTCCGAAGTGCTGGGTGTGCGGCCAGCTGTCTCCTTGTCTGTCTGGACGTCTGGCTTCAGGCTGTGTCAGGCACAGCATGAGTGCCCAGAGCAGCCTATCCAGTTCGGGTACCGTCGAGGCCCGAGCAGATTGATCCTCATCTGGGTTTTCTGGAGAGCCCCACAGGGAAAAGTTTTTCTTCCGTTGGGCAGACACTGGGCTGGGTTTTGGTTCCGGAGTTCCTAGTCCGGAGGGCTTGTTTGCTAGGAGTGTGAGGAAGGAAGTCTGAATACACAAGCTAGCGTGAGGTTTGGGACCGAGGGCACGGCAGGCGCACTCTGCAGAGGCTGAATCGAGATCTCCTGCACTGAGGTCATGTCAACTATGAGACGTGCCTCAGGCTAGAGTTTTTGTCCAGCATGGCCTCTTCCTGAAGGGTGTGGGGGCTTCATGAGGCCAGAAAGTTTTGCCTACGATGGGATTTGTGAACTGCTCCAAAACTGAAGGTTACCTTCTGCACGACAGTCGAGTCCTATTGGATGGTTCCAAGAGGCCCCATATGGAAAGACTCGAGAGCAGGTGTCTAAGCATGGATGCCTGGGAACGCCACTCTTTAGTCAGGACAAGGCAGGCTCAATCTGCGGGCTCCTGGGTGAGCTACCCAGAGGGGAGAGTTGAAATGGTCTCTCCTGAAGATGAGTCCTACTGTGGCTTGGTGGCCTGGGAGACCTTGGAATGTGGAGGTGGCTCAGGGACTCTGCAGGATTCTCCAACATGAGGTGTTTGACACGGCTCCAACAAGGAAACTTCCCATGCGGAGACGAGAGGAGTTCTGTTCCATGCCTCAGGAAAGCCCCATAGCCTGTTCTTCGAACCAAAGCCTCTGAGGAGTGACAGCAGGAACCCAAAGCAAGAGTTGAGACTACGGCCTAAAGGCCTGTCCGGCTCAACCTTCTATCTCTGTTGACATCTGTGTGCATGCATTCATGGATGTAGCTGCTCACCTGTGTCCGAATGCCCCTGTGAGTCCAGTGAGGCTCCTAGTAGTGGGATGTCCTCGGAGGCCTTGAGATTTCTCATATTCTGGAGGTGTGTGGCCAAAGGAATGGACACAGTTTCCCAGGAGAGAGCAGGCACGGTCCTGTGGTATGGCTCCAGAGGACCCAGCCTAAAGGCTGTGTTTGCCAGGGCTGTGGGGACAGATGTCTGAAAAAGCAAACATGGCTCAGCTAGGGGCCAATGTAATGGCAGGCCTGATCTATAGTCCGTGAGGGGAGATCCTCTGGAAATCAAAGTAGGGCAAGTGGGAGGCAGTCACTCAGGCTTTTGTCTCTGGGTGTTGCGTTTACAGTGTCCGGTCAGGGTAGGGGTTGTCTCAGAGGCCGAGGAAGAGCCTTCCTCTCGGGGGATTGTCCAAGCTCCCAAGTGTTTGTGTTCATTCTGTGGGAATGAAGAGTACTGTTTTCTGCCACAGGGGACCCCCCAGGATAGGGACTCTAGAGCACAGCAGTGGGTTCCCTCAACTTGAATACACACCATCTAGTTAGTTCTGGGTGCCTATGGGCATGGCAAGCCACATATGCGGGCTCTTGGTCCAGTCACTGAGAGGCGTTACTTGAATAAGGTACTCACGCTGAGGGTCACAATGTGTGTTTGTGCCCAAGGCGGCCCTCACGCTTGGGCGTGGCCTCATGGGCCATGCCGTTTTCTCCTACACTGAAGGTTTGACTCACTGCCAGCAGCAAGGTTTCTTGCCATGGGGAAGGAGGGGTTCTGACTTGTGAATCAGGTTCCCCCCTGTGCAGGGATTGGAGATAAGGTCTAGGTTCCGATGACTGAAAACCCAGGTTGGGAATGGATGGTGGCCTAAGGCAGTGGCGGGTCCAATGTGCTGTGTGTGCAGCCAGCTGTGTCGGTGTCTGTTGGAAGGTCTGGGCTCAGGCTATTTGCGACAGAGCATCACTGTTTAAGGTAGCCTATGCAATTGTGGTGTTGCCGAGGGCCAAGCAGTTTGATCCTCATTTGGGGTTTCTGGGGAGCGCCATAGACAAGGTTTTTCTCCTGGGAGGCAGGCACAGTGCTTCATTGTGGCCCCAGAATTCCCAGTTGAGGGTTTGTGGGACAGGAGTGTGAGGACGGAAGTCTGAAAACACAAGTTAGTGTGAGGATTGGAGCCAAGGGCAGAGCAGGCCCACTCTGCAGAGGCTGAATCAAAATCTCCTGCATCTGAAGTCAGGCTGAGGATCAGACGTTGGCTGAGGCTGGAGTATGTGTCCATGATGGCACATTCATGTAGTGGGGGCCTCATGAGGCCAAGGAAGTTATCCCACGCTGAGTTTGGAGGTTGCCCCAAACCATAAGGTTTCCTTCTGTGGGACATTCAAGTCCTGTTGCATGGCTCCAGGACATACCATATGGAAGGACTGGAGAGCAGGGTTCGAAGGATGGATCCCTGTACAGCATGCCTCGCATTTCCATTGGCTATTAGCGACAAGATATGTTTGATCTGCTGCCTCTGGAACACCCGACCCAGGGGGCTGAGTTGAAATGGCCTCTCCTGAGGATGCGTCATAATGTGCGTTTGGGTCCATGGAGACCTTGGAATGTGCTGGTTGTTCAGTGGCCCTGCGGAACTCTCCTACCTGAAGTGTTTGATACATCCCAGTAAGAAAGCTGCCCATGTGGAGATGAGAGAGGATTGGTTTGGTGCCTCAGAAAAGCCCCATGTGCTGGTCTACGAAAACAGTCCTCTGAGAATGGAAACATGGAAACCAAAGCTAAGGTTCAGATTAGGGCCTGGGGGCCTGTCCATTTCAACCTTCTGTCTCTGGGGAAACTCTCTGAGAGTCTAAGTGGAGATAGTTGCTCCGCTGGTGTCAGAGAGCCCCTCTTAGTCCAGGGTGGCCTATACTATTGATGGCCTCAGGGACCTTGGAGCTTTTCCCTAACCTGTAGGGTTGTGGTCAATGGATTGGGCACACTTTCCTTGGAGAGGGCAGGCACAATCTTTCGCTGATTGGTCCAGAGGCCCTAGCCTGGATGTTGTGTGGGTTCAGGCTGTGGGCACAGAAGTCTGAATACACAAACTCAGCTTATGAGTGGCGCCTAGGGTATGGCAGGCCGGATGTACAGCCCGAGAGGGAGCTCCTGGGCCTCTGAAACAAGGGCGAGTGGGAGGCGTTCCTTCAGTCTTTTGTCTCTGGATGTTGTGTCCGGGATAGCCGTTGATTGGAGCGGTGGCCTCAGGTACTGTGGTTGAGTATCTCTCTCTGGGGATTTGTCACAGCTCCCAAGAGTTTGGGGTCATTTTGTGGGAAGGGTGGAGTCGTGTTGTATGGCTCATGGGTCTCACCAAGAAAGGGATTCGAGAGCAGAGCTCCAGGTACGGGCGGGGCGACTGGAAAATTCAAACCGTGGTGAGGATTGGGTGCATAGGGGCTTGGCAAGCCCCATATGTGGGCTCTTGGTCCAGGCCCTGACAGGCCTTTCTTTGACATGGGGCTCATGCGGAGGGTCACAGTGTGAATTTGTGCCCAAGCAGCACTCAAGTTTGGGCGTGGCATCAGGGGCCATGAAGGTTTCTCCCACCCTGAAGGTGTGACTCCATGCCAAGAGCAAGCTTGACAGCCATGGGGAAGGAGGAGTTCTGTTTTGTGCTTGCTATACCCAGCTGTGTGGAGAATTGATATAATGTCTAGGTTCAGATTTCTGAAAACCAAGGTTAGGATGAGGTGACGGCATAAGACCATGGCATGTCCGAAGTGCTGGGTGTGCGGCCAGCTGTCTCCTTGTCTGTCTGGACGTCTGGCTTCAGGCTGTGTCAGGCAGAGCATGAGTGCCCAGAGCAGCCTATCCAGTTCAGTACCTTCGAGGCCCGAGCAGATTGATCCTCATCTGGGTTTTCTGGAGAGCCCCAAAGGAAAACGTTTTTCTTCCGATGGGCAGACACTGGGCTGGGTTTTGGTTCCGGAGTTCCTAGTCTGGAGGGTTTGTTTACCAGGAGTGTGAGGAAGGAAGTCTGAAAACACAAGCTAGCGTGAGGTTTGGGACCGAGGGCACGGCAGGCCCACTCTGCAGAGGCTGAATCGAGATCTCCTGCACTGAGGTCATGTCAACTATGAGACGTGCCTCAGGCTAGAGTTTTTGTCCAGCATGGCCTCTTCCTGAAGGGTGTGGGGGCTTCATGAGGCCAGAAAGTTTTGCCTACGATGGGATTTGTGAAATGCTCCAAAACTGAAAGTTACCTTCTGCACGACAGTCGAGTCCTATTGGATGGTTCCAAGAGGCCCCATATGGAAAGACTCGAGAGCAGGTGTCTAAGCATGGATGCCTGGGAACGCCACCTCATATTCCCACTCTTTAGTCAGGACAAGGCAGGCTCAATCTGCGGGCGCCTGGGTGAGCTACCCAGAGGGGAGATTTGAAATGGACTCTCCTGAAGATGAGTCCTACTGTGGCTTCGTGGCCTGGGAGAGCTTGGAATGTGGAGGTGGCTCAGGGACTCTGCAGGATTCTCCAACATGAGGTGTTTGACACGGCTCCAACAAGGAAACTTCCCATGTGGAGACGAGAGGAGTTCTGTTCCGTGCCTCAGGAAAGCCCCATACCCTGTTTTTCGAACCAAAGCCTCTGAGGAGTGACACCTGGAAACCAAAGCAAGAGTTGAGACTACGGCCTAAAGGCCTGTCCGGCTCAACCTTCTATCTCTGTTGACATCTGTGTGCATGCATTCATGGATGTAGCTGCTCAGCTTGTGTCCGAATGCCCCTGTGAGTCCAGTGAGGCTCCCAGTAGTGGGATTTGCTCGGAGGCCTTGAGGTTTCTCATATTCAGGAGGTGTGTGGCCAAAGGAATGGACACAGTTTCCCAGGAGAGTGCAGGCACGGTCCTGTGGTATGGCTCCAGAGGACCCAGCCTAGAGGCTGTGTTTGCCAGGGCTGTGGGGACAGATGTCTGAAAAAGCAAACTTGGCTCAGCTAGGGGCCAATGTAATGGCAGGCCTGATCTCTAGTCCGTGAGGGGAGATCCTCTGGAAATCAAAGTAGGGCAAGTGGGAGGCAGTCACTCAGGATTTTGTCTCTGGGTGTTGCGTTTACTGTGTCCGGTCAGGGTAGGGGTTGTCTCAGAGGCCGAGGAAGAGCCTTCCTCTCGGGGGATTGTCCAAGCTCCCAAGTGTTTGTGTTCATTCTGTGGGAATGAAGAGTACTGTTTTCTGCCACAGGGGAACCCCCAGGAGAGGGACTCTAGAGCACAGCAGTGGGTTCCCTCAACTGGAATACACACCATCTAGTTAGTCCTGGGTGCCTATGGGCATGGCAAGCACATATGCGGGCTCTTGGTCCAGTCACTGAGAGGCGTTACTTGAATAAGGTACTCACGCTGAGGGTCACAATGTGTGTTTGTGCCCAAGGCGGCCCTCACGCTTGGGCGTGGCCTCATGGTCCATGCCGTTTTCTCCTACACTGAAGGTTTGACTCACTGCCAGCAGCAAGGTTTCTTGCCATGGGGAAGGAGGGGTTCTGACTTGTGCATCAGGTTCCCCCCTGTGCAGGGATTGGAGATAATGTCTAGGTTCCGATGACTGAAAACCCAGGTTGGGAATGGATGGTGGCCTAAGGCAGTGGCGGGTCCAATGTGCTGGGTGTGCAGCCAGCTGTGTCGGTGTCTGTTGGAAGGTCTGGGCTCAGGCTATTTGCGACAGAGCATCACTGTTTAAGGTAGCCTATACAATTGGGGTGTTGCCGAGGGCCAAGCAGTTTGATCCTCATTTGGGGTTTCTGGGCAGCGCCATAGACAAGGTTTTTCTCCTGGGAGTCAGGCACAGTGCTTCATTGTGGCCCCAGAATTCCCAGTAGGGAGGGTTTGTGGGCCAGGAGTGTGAGGACGGAAGTCTGAAAACACAAGCTAGTGTGAGGATTGGAGCCAAGGGCAGAGCAGGCCCACTCTGCAGAGGCTGAATCAAAATCTCCTGCATCTGAAGTCAGGCTGAGGATCAGACGTTGGCTGAGGCTGGAGTATGTGTCCATGATGGCACCTTCATGAAGTGGGGGCCTCATGAGGCCAAGGAAGTTTTCCCACGCTGAGTTTGGAGGTTTCCCCAAACCACAAGGTTTCCTTCTGCGGACATTCGAGTCCTGTTGCATGGCTCCAGGACATACCATATGGAAGGACTGGAGAGCAGGGTTCGAAGGATGGATCCCTGTACAGCATGCCTCGCATTCCCATTGGCTATTAGCGACAAGATATGTTTGATCTGCTGCCTCTGGAACACGCGACCCAGCGGGCTGAGATGAAATGGCCTCTCCTGAGGATGCGTCATAATGTGCGTTTGGGTCCATGGAGACCTTGGAATGTGCTGGTTGTTCAGAGGTCCTGCGGAACTCTCCTACCTGAAGTGTTTGATACATGCCAGTAAGAAAGCTGCCCATGTGGAGATGAGAGAGGTTTGCTTTGGTGCCTCAGAAAACCCCCAGGTGCTGATCTACGAAAACAGTACTCTGAGAACGGAAACATGGAAACCAAAGCTAAGGTTCAGATTAGGGCCTGGGGGCCTGTCCATTTCAACCTTCTGTCTCTGGGGACACTGTCTGAGAGTCTAAGTGGAGATAGTTGCTCTGCTGGTGTCAGAGAGCCCCTCTTAGTCCAGGGTGGCCTATACTATTGATGGCCTCAGGGACCTTGGAGTTTTTCCCTAACCGGTAGGGTTGTGGTCAATGGATTGGGCACACTTTCCTTGGAGAGGGCAGGCACAATCTTTCGCTGTTTGGTCCAGAGGCCCTAGCCTGGATGTTGTGTGGGTCCAGGCTGTGGGCACAGAAGTCGGAATACACAAACTCAGCTTATGAGTGGCGCCTAGGGTATGGCAGGCCGGATGTACAGCCCGAGAGGGAGCTCCTGGGCCTCTGAAACAAGGGCGAGTGGGAGGCGTTCCTTCAGGCTTTTGTCTCTGGATGTTGTGTCCGGGATAGCCGTGGATTGGAGCGGTGGCCTCAGGTACTGTGATCGAGTATCCCTCTCTGGGGATTTGTCCCAGCTCCCAAGAGTTTGGGGTCATTTTGTGGGAAGGGTGGAGTCGTGTTGTCTGGCTCATGGGTCTCTCCAAGAAAGGGATTCCAGAGCAGAGCTCCAGGTACGGGCGGGGCGACTGGAAAATTCAAACCGTGGTGAGGATTGGGTGCATAGGGGCTTGGCAAGCCCCATATGTGGGCTCTTGGTCCAGGCCCTGACAGGCCTTTCTTTGACATGGGGCTCATGCTGAGGGTCACAGTGTGAATTTGTGCCTAGGCAGCACTCAAGTTTGGGCGTGGCATCAGGGGCCATGAAGATTTCAACCACCCTGAAGGTGTGACTCCATGCCAAGAGCAAGCTTGACAGCCATGGGGAAGGAGGAGTTCTGTTTTATGCTTGCTATACCCAGATGTGTGGAGAATTGATATAATGTCTAGGTTCAGATATCTGAAAACCAAGGTTAGGATGAGGTGACGGCATAAGACCATGGCGTGTCCGATGTGCTGGGTGTGCGGCCAGCTGTCTCCTTGTCTGTCTGGGCGTCTGGCTTCAGGCTGTGTCAGGCAGAGCATGGGTGCCCAGAGCAGCCTATCCAGTTTGGGTACCGTGGAGGCCCGAGCAGATTGATCCTCATCTGGGTTTTCTGGAGAGCCCCAGAGGGAAACGTTTTTCTTCCGTTGGGCAGACACTGGGCTGATTTTGGTTCCGGAGTTCCTAGTCCGGAGGGCTTGTTTGCCAGGAGTGTGAGGAAGGAAGTCTGAAAACACAAGCTAGCGTGAGGTTTGGGACCGAGGGCACGGCAGGCGCACTCTGCAGAAGCTGAATCGAGATCTCCTGCACTGAGGTCATGTCAACTATGAGACGTGCCTCAGGCTAGAGTTTTTGTCCAGCATGGCCTCTTCCTGAAGGGTGTGGGGGCTTCATGAGGCCAAAAAGTTTTGCCTACGATGGGATTTGTGAACTGCTCCAAAACTGAAGGTTACCTTCTGCACGACAGTCGAGTCCTATTGGATGGTTCCAAGAGGCCCCATATGGAAAGACTCGAGAGCAGGTGTCTAAGCATGGATGCCTGGGAACGCCACTCTTTAGTCAGGACAAGGCAGGCTCAATCTGCAAGCTCCTGGGTGAGCTACCCAGAGGGGATAGTTGAAATGGTCTCTCCTGAAGATGCGTCCTACTGTGGCTTGGTGGCCTGGGAGACCTTGGAATGTGGAGGTGGCTCAGGGACTCTGCAGGATTCTCCAACATGAGGTGTTTGACACGGCTCCAACAAGGAAACTTCCCATGTGGAGACAAGAGGAGTTCTGTTCCGTGCCTCAGGAAAGCCCCATACCCTGTTCTTCGAACCAAAGCCTCTGAGGAGTGACACCTGGAAACCAAAGCAAGAGTTGAGACTACGGACTAAAGGACTGTCCGGCTCAACCTTCTATCTCTGTTGACATCTGTGTGCATGCATTCATGGATGTAGCTGCTCAGCTTGTGTCCGAATGCCCCTGTGAGTCCAGTGAGGCTCCCAGTAGTGGGATGTCCTCGGAGGCCTTGAGGTTTCTCATATTCTGGAGGTGTGTGGCCAAAGGAATGGACACAGTTTGCCAGGAGAGAGCAGGCACGGTCCTGTGGTATGGCTCCAGAGGACCCAGCCTAGAGGCTGTGTTTGCCAGGGCTGTGGGGACAGATGTCTGAAAAAGCAAACTTGGCTCAGCTAGGGGCCAATGTAATGGCAGGCCTGATCTCTAGTCCGTGAGGGGAGATCCTCTGGAAATCAAAGTAGGGCAAGTGGGAGGCAGTCACTCAGGCTTTTGTCTCTAGTTGTTGCGTTTACAGTGTCCGGTCAGGGTAGGGGTTGTCTCAGAGGCCGAGGAAGAGCCTTCCTCTCGGGGGATTGTCCAAGCTCCCAAGTGTTTGTGTTCATTCTGTGGGAATGAAGAGTACTGTTTTCTGCCACAGGGGACCCACCAGGAGAGGGACTCTAGAGCACAGCAGTGTGTTCCCTCAACTGGAATACACACCATCTAGTTAGTCCTGGGTGCCTATGGGCATGGCAAGCCACATATGCGGGCTCTTGGTCCAGTCACTGAGAGGCGTTACTTGAATAAGGTACTCACGCTGAGGGTCACAATGTGTGTTTGTGCCCAAGGCGGCCCTCACGCTTGGGCGTGGCCTCATGGGCCATGCCGTTTTCTCCTACACTGAAGGTTTGACTCACCTCCAGCAGCAAGGTTTCTTGCCATGGGGAAGGAGGGGTTCTGACTTGTGAATCAGGTTCCCCCCAGTGCAGGGATTGGAGATAAGGTCTAGGTTCCGATGACTGAAAACCCAGGTTGGGAATGGATGGTGGCCTAAGGCAGTGGCGGGTCCAATGTGCTGGGTGTGCAGCCAGCTGTGTCGGTGTCTGTTGGAAGGTCTGGGCTCAGGCTATTTGCGACAGAGCATCACTGTTTAAGGTAGCCTATGCAATTGGGGTGTTGCCGAGTGCCAAGCAGTTTGATCCTCATTTGGGGTTTCTGGGCAGCGCCATAGACAAGGTTTTTCTCCTGGGAGGCAGGCACAGTGCTTCATTGTGGCCCCAGAATTCCCAGTAGGGAGGGTTTGTGGGCCAGGTGTGTGAGGACGGAAGTCTGAAAACACAAGCTAGTGTGAGGATTGGAGCCAAGGGCAGAGCAGGCCCACTCTGCAGAGGCTGAATCAAAATCTCCTGCATCTGAAGTCAGGCTGAGGATCAGACGTTGGCTGAGGCTGGAGTATGTGTCCATGATGGCACCTTCATGAAGTGGGGGCCTCATGAGGCCAAGGAAGTTTTCCCACGCTGAGTTTGGAGGTTGCCCCAAACCACAAGGTTTCCTTCTGCGGGACATTCGAGTCCTGTTGCATGGCTCCAGGACATACCATATGGAAGGACTGGAGAGCAGGGTTCGAAGGATGGATCCCTGTACAGCATGCCTTGCATTCCCATTGGCTATTAGCGACAAGATATGTTTGATCTGCTGCCTCTGGAACACGCGCCCCAGCGGGCTGAGATGAAATGGCCTCTCCTGAGGATGCGTCATAATGTGCGTTTGGGTCCATGGAGACCTTGGAATGTGCTGGTTGTTCAGAGGCCCTGCGGAACTCTCCTACCTGAAGTGTTTGATACATCCCAGTAAGAAAGCTGCCCATGTGGAGATGAGAGAGGTTTGCTTTGGTGCCTCAGAACCCCCCAGGTGCTGATCTACGAAAACAGTACTCTGAGAACGGAAACATGGAAACCAAAGCTAAGGTTCAGATTAGGGCCTGGGGGCCTGTCCATTTCAACCTTCTGTCTCTGGGGACACTGTCTGAGAGTCTAAGTGGAGATAGTTGCTCCGCTGGTGTCAGAGAGCCCCTCTTAGTCCAGGGTGGCCTATACTATTGATGGCCTCAGGGACCTTGGAGCTTTTCCCTAACCGGTAGGGTGGTGGTCAATGGATTGGGCACACTTTCCTTGGAGAGGGCAGGCACAATCTTTCGCTGTTTGGTCCAGAGGCCCTAGCCTGGATGTTGTGTGGGTCCAGGCTGTGGGCACAGAAGTCTGAATACACAAACTCAGCTTATGAGTGGCGCCTAGGGTATGGCAGGCCGGATGTACAGCCCGAGAGGGAGCTCCTGGGCCTCTGAAACAAGGGCGAGTGGGAGGCGTTCCTTCAGGCTTTTGTCTCTGGATGTTGTGTCCGGGATAGCCGTGGATTGGAGCGGTGGCCTCAGGTACTGTGGTCGAGTATCCCTCTCTGGGGATTTGTCCCAGCTCCCAAGAGATTGGGGTCATTTTGTGGGAAGGGTGGAGTCGTGTTGTCTGGCTCATGGGTCTCTCCAAGAAAGGGATTCCAGAGCAGAGCTCCAGGTACGGGCGGGGTGACTGGAAAATTCAAACCGTGGTGAGGATTGGGTGCATAGGGGCTTGGCAAGCCCCATATGTGGGCTCTTGGTCCAGGCCCTGACAGGCCTTTCTTTGACATGGGGCTCATGCTGAGGGTCACAGTGTGAATTTGTGCCCAAGCAGCACTCAAGTTTGGGCGTGGCATCAGGGGCCATGAAAGTTTCTCCCACCCTGAAGGTGTGACTCCATGCCAAGAGCAAGCTTGACAGCCATGGGGAAGGAGGAGTTCTGTTTTGTGCTTCCTATACCCAGCTGTGTGGAGAATTGATATAATGTCTAGGTTCAGATTTCTGAAAACCAAGGTTAGGATGAGGTGACGGCATAAGACCATGGCGTGTCCGAAGTGCTGGGTGTGCGGCCAGCTCTCTCCTTGTCTGTCTGGACGTCTGGCTTCAGGCTGTGTCAGGCAGAGCATGAGTGCCCAGAGCAGCCTATCCAGTTCGGGTACCGTCGAGGCCCGAGCAGGTTGATCCTCATCTGGGTTTTCTGGAGAGCCCCACAGGGAAACGTTTTTCTTCCGTTGGGCAGACACTGGGCTGGGTTGTGGTTCTGGAGTTCCTATTCCGGAGGGCTTGTTTGCCAGGACTGTGAGGAAGGAAGTCTGAAAACACAAGCTAGCGTGAGGTTTGGGACCGAGGGCACGGCAGGCCCACTCTGCAGAGGCTGAATCGAGATCTCCTGCAATGAGGTCATGTCAACTATGAGACGTGCCTCAGGCTAGAGTTCTTGTCCAGCATGGCCTCTTCCTGAAGGATGTGGGGGCTTCATGAGGCCAGAAAGTTTTGCCTACGATGGGATTTGTGAACTGCTCCAAAACTGAAGGTTACCTTCTGCACGACAGTCGAGTCCTATTGGATGGCAGAGTGCTGCATTGTAGTTCTGGATTGCCAAACTGGAGGGCTTGTGGGCCAGTAGTCTGACGACAAAAGTCTGAGAACACGAGCTAGGCTTAGGTTTCTGGGTGAGGCCATGGCAGGCACAATCTACAGACCTGAATCGAGATCTCGTGCATCTAAAGTCAGGGCGAGGATCATACTATCGCTCAGGTAGGAGTTTCTGTCCCTGATGGCCCCTTCATAAATGGGGGGTCATCACGAGGCCATGGGGCTTTCCAACGATGGGAGTTGTGAGAATCTCCAAACTGCAGAGAGTCTTCTGCAGGACAATTGAGACCTGTTGTTTGGCTCCAGGCCAATGATTCTGAGCAGGGTTCTAAGGATGGATGGCTGGGTAGCCCACCTCGCATTCCAATTGTCTCCTAGCAACCAGACAGGTTAGATCTCCTGGATCTGTGGGGAGCAACCGAGGACGCTGAGTTGAAATGGACACCCCTGGGGATGGGTCCTAACGTGCTTTTGTGTCTATGGAGACCTTGGAATGAAGCGGTGGCACTGGGGCCCTAAAGGGTTCTCCTAAACAGAGGCTTTGACACAGCTCCAACGTGCAAGTTTCCCATGTGTAGATGAGATGTTATCTGATGGGTGAGTCAAGAAACAGCTATATGCTGCTTTTGAAATCCAGGCCTCTGAGGAGAGATGCCTGGAAACCAAAGCAATGGATCTGCTTAGTGCCTAGGGGCCTGTTCTTTCCTTTTTACCTCTGGGGACATCTCTCTATGGGTCTGAGTGCAGGTAGGTGCTCAGTTGGGCTCAGATTGCCCCTGTTTTTCCTGGGAAGCCACCACTATTGAGATGGATCAGGGACTTTGGAGGTTTATCCTATTAGAAGGGTTGTGGCCATTGGAATGGGCACACACAATTCCCTTGGAGAGGGCAAGTACAGTCATCAGGTTTGGCACCAGGGGCCTGAGCCTGTAGGTTGTGTAGGCCAGGGCTGTTTGGTCAGTTCTCTGAAAACACAAACTCGGCTTATGTTTCGGGTCATAGGTATGGCAGGACTGATCTACAGACCATGAGGAGAACTCTTCGGGATTTGAAAGAAGGGCTAGTGTGAGGCTCCTGCTCAAGTTTTTGTCTCTGGATATCATGTCACTCATGGTCGTGGAATTTCTGGGTGACATCATGGGAAATGGACGAGTCTTACTCTCTGGTGGTTTGGCCCCGTCCAAAGAGTTTGGGGTCATTCTTTGGGCTGGAAGAAGTCTGTTTTTTTTTTTTGTTGTTGTTGTTGTTTTTTTTCTTTTTTAACCTCCGGTGTACCACCAAATGAGGGATTCCAGAGTAGAGCCCTGGGGAGGGGCGACTGGACAATCAGAAATCTGGTTAAAAATTGGGGCCTAGGGACATGTCAAGCCCATTATGACATCTAATGGTCCAGCCACTGAGAGGACTTACTAGACTACATGACTCAAGCTGAGGGTCACAATGTTTGTGTATGCCCTCGTCGCACTCAAGAATGGGCGGGGTCAGGGTGAATGCTGGTTTCTTCTACTCTGAACGTTGGACAACGTGCCAACCGCAAGGGTTCTTGCCATGGGTAAAGAGGAGTTCTGATTTCTACATCACACTCACCCCTGGGCAGTGATTGGAGATAAGGTCTCGGTTCTGAAGCCTGAAAACTGAGGTAGGGAAGAGATGATGACCTAAGGCCATGGCGGTTTTTTGTGCTCAGTGTGCGGTCAGCTTTCTGGGTGTTGATCAGGAGTTCCGGGCTCAGGTTGTGTTCGACAGTGCATTAGTGCCCAGGTTAGACTATATAATTTGGGTAAAGTTGAGTGCTGTGTAGTTTTAACCTCATTTAAGGTGCCTGGGCAGCTCATGAGGCAATAATTTTTTTTTCTAGAGGGCAGGCAGAGTGCTGCATTGTGGGTCTGGAATTGCCAAACTTGAGGGCTTCGGGGCCAGGAGTGTGAGGACGGAAGTCTGAGAAGACAAGCTAGACTTGGGTTTCAGGGCGAGGGCACGGCATGTACCCCCTGCAGATCTGAAAAAATATCTCATGCATCTGAAGTCAGGGCAAGGATCAGACTTTGGCTCAGGTTGGAGAATCTGAGCATGACGGCCGCTTCTTGAAGGCAGCGGAATCTCGAGGTCATTGAGGTTTTCCCACGTTGGGAGTTGTGGGATGCCCCCTTCAAGGAAACCTTCTGCGGGACAATTAAGACTTGTTGGACAGCTCCAGGACATCCCATATGGAATGACTCCAGAGCACCGTTCGCGGATGGATGCCTGGGAAGCTCGCCTCGCATTCCAATTGTCTCCTAGCAACAAGACAGTTTAGATCTGATGGCTCTGCGGGAGCAACCGGGGTGGCTGAGTTGAAATGGACATTCCTGAGGATGGGTCCTAATGTCTTTTTGTGTCCATGAGGGCCTTGGAATGGGGCGGTGGTACCGGGACCCTGAAGTACCCTCCTAAGCTTTGGACATGGCTCCCATGCACAGGTTTCCTTGTGGAGACGAGATGAGTTCTGATGGGTGCCTCAGGAAAACCCCTATGCTCGTATTGGAATCAGGCTTTTGAGGACACATGCCTGTAACCCAAAGCAATGGATCCTATTATGGCCTAGGGTCCTGTCTGGTTCAATCTTCTTCTCTGGGGACAACCATCTCTGTTATGAGTATAGGTCGATTATCAGCTGGTGTAAGACAGCCCTTGTTTGTTCTGGGCGACCTACACTATTGGGATGGCCTCAGGGACTTTGGAGGTTTCTCCTAATTTGTACGATTTTGGACAATGGAATGGGCAGAATTCCCATGGATTGGTAGGCACAGTCCGAATGTGTGGCTCCAGGGGCCCAGCCTGTAGGGTGTGTGGACCAAGACTTTGAGGACAGAAGTCTGAAAACACAAACTCAGCTTAGGTTTGGGGACGTAGGTATGGCAGGCCCGATCTACAAACCATGAGAAGAACTCTTCAGGATATGAAGAAAGTGCGAGTCTGAGGCGCTTGCTCAGGCTTTTGTCTCTGGATTTTGTATCAGCGATGGCCGTGGAATGTCGGGGAGGCCTCATGGGCCACGGACGAATCTTCCTCTCTGAGGATTTGGCCCGATTCCCAATTGCTTTTCGTCAATCTGTGGGATGGGAGGACTCCTTTCAGTTTTGTTACCTCAGGTGTCCCACCAAAAGAGGAATTCCAAAGCCAAGCCGTGGGGAAGAATGAAGGGACAACCCGAACTATGGTTAAAAATTGGGGCCTAGGGGCATGGCAAGCCCAATATGCTATCTCTTCATCCAGCCACTGAGTGGCCTTACTTGAGGACTGGGCTCAGCCTGAGCGTCACAATGTGTGTTTGTGAGCAATGTGGAGCACGAGCATGGGCGGGGCCTCAAGGGCCACACAGGTTTCAACTACAATGAACGTTGGACAACATGCCAACCACAAGGTTTCTTGCCATGGGGAAGGAGTTCTGATTTCTGCAACACCTTCAACCCTGGGCAGTGATTGGATATAAGGTCTAGGTTCTGAAACCTGAAAATTGATGTTGGGAATAGATGACGACCTAAGGCCATGGCGGCTCGATGTGCTCAGTTTGCGGCCAGCTGTCTGGGAGGGGCCAGGGGGTCCAGGCTCAGGCTGTACCAGAAAGGGCATTAGAGCCCTGGTCAGCCTGTGTATTTGTGGTACAGCCAAGGTCGGTGCAGGTTGATCCTCATTTGGGGTTACTGGGTAGCCCCAGAGGACAATGTTTTTCTTCTGGAGGGCCGGCAGAGTGCTGCGTTGTAGTTCTGGATTGCCAACCTGGAGGGCTTGTGGGCCAGTAGTGTGACGACAAAAGTCTGAGAACACAAGCTAGGCTTAGGTTTCTGGGTGAGGCCATGGCAGGCACAATCTACAGACCTTAATCGAGATCTGGTGCATCTGAAGTCAGGGCGAGGATCAGACGATCGCTCAGGTTGGAGTTTCTGACCCTGATGGCCCCTTCATGAATGGGGCGGGCATCACGAGGCCATGGGTCTTTTCCCACGATGAGAGTTGTGAGAAGCTCCAAACTGCAGAGAGTCTTCTGCAGGACAATTGAGACCAGTTGTTTGGCTCCAGGCCAATGATTCTGAGCAGGGTTCTAAGGATGGATGGCTGGGTAGCCCACCTCGCATTCCAATTGTCTCCTAGCAACAAGACAGGTTAGATCTCCTGGATCTGTGGGGAGCAACCGAGGACGCTGAGTTGAAATGGACACCCCTGGGGATGGGTCCTAACGTGCTTTTGTGTCTATGGAGACCTTGGAATGAAGCGGTGGCACTGGGGCCCTAAAGGGTTCTCCTAAACAGAGGCTTTGACACAGCTCCAACGTGCAAGTTTCCCATGTGTAGATGAGATGTTATCTGATGGGTAAGTGAAGAAACAGCTATATGCTGCTTTTGAAATCCAGGCCTCTGAGGAGAGATGCCTGGAAACCAAAGCAATGGATCTGATTAGTGCCTAGGGGCCTGTTCTTT
The DNA here is from genome assembly GCF_964662115.1 of Mustela nivalis. Lineage (NCBI taxonomy): Eukaryota > Metazoa > Chordata > Mammalia > Carnivora > Mustelidae > Mustela > Mustela nivalis. The sequence continues at coordinate 29,381 of NW_028134712.1, read as the reverse complement.
CCTTTTTACCTCTGGGGACATCTGTCTATTGGTCGGAGTGCAGGTAGGTGCTCAGTTGGGCTCAGATTGCCCCTGTTTTTCCTGGGAAGCCACCACTATTGAGATGGATCAGGGACTTTGGAGGTTTATCCTATTAAAAGGGTTGTGGCCATTGGAATGGGCACACACAATTCCCTTGGAGAGGGCAAGTACAGTCCTCAGGTTTGGCTCCAGGGGCCTGAGCCTGTAGGTTGTGTTGGCCAGGGCTGTTTGGACAGTTGTCTGAAAACACAAACTCGGCTTATGTTTAGGGTCATAGGTATGGCAGGACTGATCTACAGACCATGAGGAGAACTCTTCGGGATTTGAAAGAAGGGTGAGTGTGAAGCTCCTGCTCAAGTTTTTGTTCTGGATATCGTGTCACTCATGGTTGTGGAATTTCTGGGTGACTTCATGGGAAATGGACGAGTCTTACTCTCTGGTGGTTTGTCCCCGTCCAAAGAGTTTGGGGTCATTCTGTGGGCTGGAAGAAGTCCGTTTTTTTTTTAATTCTTGTTTTTTTCTTAATTATCCTCATGTGTCCCAACAAATGAGGGATTCCAGAGTAGAGCCCTGTGGAGGGGCGACTGGACCATCAGAAATTTGGTTAAAAATTGGGGCCTAGGGACATGTCAAGCCCATTATGACATCTAATGGTCCAGCAACTGAGAGGACTTACTAGAGGAAAGGACTCATGCTGAGGGTCACAATGCGTGTGTATGCCCTCGTCGCACTCAAGAATGGGCGGGGCCTCAGGGTGAATGCTGGTTTCTCCTACACTGAACGTTGGACAACGTGCCAACCATAGGGTTCTTGCCATGGGTAAGGAGGAGTTCTGATTTCTGCATCACACTCACCCCTGGGAAGTGATTGGAGATAAGGTCTCGGTTCTGAAGCCTGAAAACTGAGGTAGGGAAGAGATGATGACCTAAGGCCATGGCGGGTTTTATGTGCTCAGTGTGCGGTCAGCTTTCTGGGTGTTGGTCAGGAGGTCCGGGCTCAGGTTGTGTTCGACAGTGCATTAGTGCCCAGGTTAGACTATATAATTTGGGTAAGGTCGAGTGCTGTGTAGGTTTATCCTCATTTAAGGTGCCTGGGTAGCTCATGAGGCAATATTGTTTTTTTTTCTAGAGGGCCGGCAGAGTGCTGCATTGTGGGTCCGGAATTTCCAAATTTTAGGACTTCGGGGCCAGGATTGTGAGGACGGAAGTGTGAGAGTACAAGCTAGACTTGGGTTTCAGGGCGAAGGCACGGCAGGTACCCCCTGCAGATCTGAACCAATATCTCATGCTTCTGAAGTGAGGGCGAGGATAAGACGTTGGCTCAGGTTGGAGTTCCTGTGCATGATGGACGCTTCATGAAGGGAGCGGAATCTCGAGGCCATTGAGGTTTTCCCACGTTGGGAGTTGTGGGATGCCCCCTTCAAGGATTCCTTCTGCGGGACAATTGAGACCTGTTGGACAGCTCCAGGACATCCCATATGGAAATACTCTAGAGCACCATACCTGTATGGATGCCTGGAAAGCCCGCCTCGCATACCAATTGTCTCCTAGCAACAAGACAGTTTAGATCTGATGTCTCTGCGGGAGCAACCGGGGTGGCTGAGTTGAAATGGACTTTACTGAGGATGGGTACTAATGTGTTTTTGTGTCCATGAGGGCCTTGGAATGGGGCGGTGGCACCGGGACCCTGAAGTACTCTCCTAAGCTTTGGACATGGCTCCCATGCACAGGTTTCCTTGTGGAGACGAGATGAGTTCTGATGGGTGCCTCAGGAAAACCCCTATGCTCGTATTGGAATCAGGCTTTTGAGGACACATGCCTGTAACCCAAAGCAATGGATCCTATTATGGCCTAGGGTCCTGTCTGGTTCAATCTTCTTCTCTGGGGACATCCATCTATGGTATGAGTGGAGGTCGATTATCAGCTGGTGTCAGACAGCCCTTGTTTGTTCCGGGTGACCTACACTATTGGGATGTCCTCAGGGACTTTGGAGGTTTCTACTAATTTGTATGATTTTGGACCATGGAATGGGCAGAATTCCCATGGATTGGTTGGCACAGTCCTAATGTGTGGCGCCAGGCACCCAGCCTGGAGGGTGTGTGGCCCAAGATTTTGAGGACAGAAGTCTGAAAACACAAACTCAGCTTAGGTTTGGGGACGTAGGTATGGCAGGCCCGATCGACAAACCATGAGAAGAACTCTTCAGGATATGAAGAAAGTGCGAGTCTGAGGCGCTTGCTCAAGCTTTTGTCTCTGGATTTTGTATCAGCGATGGCCGTGGAATGTCGGGGAGGCCTCATGGGCCATGGACGAATCTTCCCCTCTGAGAATTTGGCCCGATTCCCAATTGCTTTTCGTCATTCTGTGGGATGGGAGGTCTCCTTTCAGGTTTGTTACCTCAGGTGTCCCACCAAAGAGGAATTCCAAATCCAAGTCGTGGGGAAGACTGAAGGGACATCCCGAACTATGGTTAAAAGTTGGGGCCTAGGGGCATGGCAAGCCCAATATGCTATCTCTTCGTCCAGCCACTGAGTGGCCTTACTTGAGGACTGGGCTCAGCCTGAGGGTCACAATGTGTGTTTGTGACCAATGTGGCCCGCGAGCATGGGCGGGGCCTCATGGGCCACACTGGTTTCAACTACACTGAACGTTGGACAACATGCCAACCACAAGGTTTCTTGCCATGGGGAAGGAGTTCTGATTTCTGCATCACCTTCAACCTTGGGCAGTGATTGGAGATAAGGTCTAGGTTCTGAAACCTGAAAACCGAGGTTGGGAAGAGATGACGACCTAAGGCCATGGCGGCTGGATGTGCTCAGTGTGCGGCCAGCTGTCTGGGAGGGGCCAGGGGGTCCAGGCTCAGGCTGTGTCAGAAAGGGCATTAGTGCCCTGGTCAGCCTATGTATTTAGGGTACAGCCAAGGTCGGTGCAGGTTGATCCTCATTTGGGGTTACTGGGTATCCCCAGAGGACAATGTTTTTCTTCTGGAGGGCAGGCAGAGTGCTGCATTGTAGTTCTGGATTGCCAAATGGAGGGCTTGTGGGCCAGTAGTCTGACGACAAAAGTCTGAGAACACAAGCTAGGCTTAGGATTCTGGGTGAGGCTATGGCAGGCACAATCTACAGACCTGAATCGAGATCTCGTGCATCTGAAGTCAGGGCGAGGATCAGACGATTGATCAGGTTGGAGTTTCTGTCCCTGATGGCCCCTTCATGAATGGGGGGGCATCACGAGGCCATGGGGGTTTTCCCACGATGGGAGTTGTGAGAATCTCCAAACAGCAGAGAGTCTACTGCAAGACAATTGAGACCTGTTGTTTGGCTCAAGGCCAATGATTCTGAGCAGGGTTCTAAGGATGAATGGCTGCGTAGCCCACCTCGCATTCCAATTGTCTCCTAGCAAGAAGACAGGTTAGATCTCCTGGATATGTGGGCAGCTACCGAGGATGCTGAGTTGAAATGGACACCCCTGGGGATGGGTCCTAATGTGCTTTTGTGTCTATGGAGACCTTGGAATGAAGCGGTGGCACTGGGGCCCTAAAGGGTTCTCCTAAACAGAGGCTTTGACACAGCTCCAACGTGCAAGTTTCCCATGTGTAGATGAGATGTTTTCTGATGGGTGAATCAAGAAACAGCTATATGCTGCTTTTGAAATCCAGGCCTCTGAGGAGAGATGCCTGGAAACCAAAGCAATAGATCTGATTAGTGCCTAGGGGCCTATTCTTTCCTTTTTACCTCTGGGGACATCTGTCTATGGGTCTGAGTGCAGGTAGGTGCTCATTTGGGCTCAGATTGCCCCTGTTTTTCCTGGGAAGCCACCACTTTTGAGATGGATCAGGGACTTTGGAGGTTTATCCTATAAGAAGGGTTGTGGCCATTGGAATGGGCACAAACAATTCACTTGGAGAGGGCAAGTACAGTCCTCAGGTTTAGCTCCAGGGGCCTGAGCCTGTATTTTGTGTAGCCCAGGGCTGTTTGGACAGTTGTCTGAAAACAAACTCAGCTTAGGTTTGGGGCCGTAGGTATGGCAGGCCCGATCTACAAACCATGAGAAGAACTCTTCAGGATATGAAGAAAGTGCGAGTCTGAGTCGCTTGCTCAGGCTTTTGTCTCTGGATTTTGTGTCAGCGATGGCCATGGAATGTCGGGGAGGCCTCATGGGCCATGGACGAATCTTCCTCTCGGAGGATTTGGCCCGATTCCCAATTGCTTTTCGTCAATCTGTGGGATGGGAGGACTCATTTCAGGTTTGTTACCTCTGGTGTCCCACCAAAAGAGGAATTCCAAAACAAAGCCGTGGGGAAGACTGAAGGGACAACCCGAAGTATGGTTAAAAATTGGGGCCTAGGGGCATGGCAAGCCCAATATGCTATCTCTTCATCCAGCCACTGAGTGGCCTTACTTGAGGACTGGGTCAGCCTGAGGGTCACAATGTGTGTTTGTGACCAATGTGGCCCGCGAGCATGGGCGGGGCCACATGGGCCACACTGGTTTCAACCACACTGAACGTTGGACAACATGCCAACCACAAGGTTTCTTGCCATGGGGAAGGAGTTCTGATTTCTCCATCACCTTCAACATTGGGCAGTGATTGGAGATAAGGTCTAGGTTCTGAAACCTGGAAACCGAGGGTGGGAAGTGATGACGACCTAAGGCCACGGAGGCTCGATGTGCTCAGTGTGCGGCCAGCTGTCTGGGACGGGCCAGGGAGTCCAGGCTCAGGCTGTGTCAGAAAGGGCATTAGTGCCCTGGTCAGCCTATGTATTTGGGGTACAGCCAAGGTCGGTGCAGGTTGATCCTCATTTGGGGTTACTGGGTATCCCCAGAGGACAATGTTTTTCTTCTGGAGGGCCGGCAAGTGATCATTGTAGTTCTGGATTGCCAAACTGGAGGGATTGTGGGCCAGTAGTCTGACGACAAAAGTCTGAGAACACAAGCTAGGCTTAGGTTTCTGGGTGAGGCCATGGCAGGCACAATCTACAGACCTGAATCGAGATCTCGTGCATCTGAAGTCAGGGCGAGGATCAGACGATCGCTCAGGTTGGAGTTTCTGTCCCTGATGGCCCCTTCATGAATGGGCGGGGGCATCACGAGGCCATGTGTGTTTTCTCACGATGGGAGTTGTGAGAAGCTCCAAACTGCAGAGAGTCTTCTGCAGGACAATTGAGACCTGTTGTTTGGCTCCAGGCCAATGATTCTGAGCAGGGTTCTAAGGATGGATGGCTAGGTAGCCCACCTCGCATTCCAATTGTCTCCTAGCAACAAGACAGGTTAGATCTCCTGGATCTGTGGGGAGCAACCGAGGACGCTGAGTTGAAATGGACACCCCTGGGGATGGGTCCTAACGTGCTTTTGTGTCTATGGAGACCTTGGAATGAAGGGGTGGCACTGGGGCCCTAAAGGGTTCTCCTAAACAGAGGCTTTGACACAGCTCCAACGTGCAAGTTTCCCATGTGTAGATGAGATGTTTTCTGATGGGTGAGTCAAGAAACAGCTATATGCTGCTTTTGAAATCCAGGCCTCTGAGGAGAGATGCCTGGAAACCAAAGCAATGGATCTGATGAGTGCCTAGGGGCCTGTTCTTTCCTTTTACCTCTGGGGACATCTGTCTATGGGTCTGAGTGCAGGTAGGTGCTCAGTTGGGCTCAGATTGCCCCTGTTTTACCTGGGAAGCCACCACTATTGTGATGGATCAGGGACTTTGGAGGTTTATCCTATTAGAAGGGTTGTGGCCATTGGAATGGGCACACACAATTCCCTTGGAGAGGGCAAGTACAGTCCTCAGGTTTGGCTCCAGGGGCCTGAGCCTGTAGGTTGTGTAGGCCAGTGCTGTTTGGACAGTTGTCTGAAAACACAAACTCGGCTTATGTTTCGGGTCATAGGTATGGCAGGACTGATCTACAGACCATGAGGAGAACTCTTCGGGATTTCAAAGAAGGGCGAGTGTGAGGCTCCTGCTCAAGTTTTTGTCTCTGGATATCGTGTCACTCATGGTCGTGCAATTTCTGGATGACCTGATGGGAAATCGACGAGTCTTACTCTCTGGTGGTTTGGCCCCGTCCAAAGAGTTTGGGGTCATTTTGTGGGCTGAAAGAAGTACGTTTTTTTTTTTTGTTGTTGTTGTTGTTGTTGTTGATTTGTTTTTTAACCTCAGGTGTCCCAAAAATGATGGATTCCAGAGTAGAGCCCTGGCGAGGGGCGACTGGACAATCAGAAATCTGGTTAAAAATTGGGGCCTAGGGACATGTCAAGCCCATTATGACATCTAATGATCCAGCCACTGAGAGGACTTACTAGAGGACAGGACTCATGCTGAGGGTCACAATTCGTGTGTATGCCCTCGTCCCACTCAAGAATGGGCGGGGCCTCAGGGTGAATGCTGGTTTCTCCTACACTGAACGTTGGACAACTTGCCAACCACAAGGGTTCTTGCCATGGGTAAGGAGGAGTTATGATTTCTGCATCACACTCACCCCTGGGCAGTGATTGGAGATAAGGTCTCGGTTGTGAAGCCTGAAAACTGAGGTAGGGAAGAGATGATGACCTAAGGCCATGGCGGGTTTTATGTGCTCAGTGTGCGGGCAGCTTTCTGGGTGTTGGTCAGGAGGTCCGGGCTCAGGTTGTGTTCGACAGTGCATTAGTGCCCAGGTTAGACTATATAATTAGGGTACAGTCGAGTGCTGTGTAGGTTTACCCTCATTTAAGGTGCCTGGGCAGCTCATGAGTCAATAATTTTTTTTCTAGAGGGCAGGCAGAGTGCTGCATTGTGGGTCCGGAATTGCCAAACTTGAGGGCTTCGGGGCCAGGAGTGTGAGGACGGAAGTCTGAGAAGACAAGCTAGACTTGGGTTTCAGGGCGAGGGCCCGGCAGGTACCCCCTGCAGTTCTGAACCAATATCTCATGCATCTGAAGTCAGGGCGAGGATCAGACGTTGGCTCAGGTTGGAGTTTCTGAGCATGACGGCCGCTTCATGAAGGGAGCGGAATCTCGAGGCCATTGAGGTATTCCCACGTTGGGAGTTTTGGGATGCCCCCTTCAAGGATTCCTTCTGCGGCACAATTGAGACCTGTTGGACAGCTCCAGGACATCCCATATGGAATGACTCCAGAGCACCGTTCGCGGATGGATGCCTGGGAAGCCCGCCTCGCATTCCAATTGTCTCCTAGCAACAAGACAGTTTACATCTGATGGCTCTGCGGGAGCAACCGGGGTGGCTGAGTTGAAATGGACTTTCCTGAAAATGGGTCCTAATAAGTTTTTGTGTCCATGAGGGCCTTGGAATGGGGCGGTGGCACCCGGACCCTGAAGTACTCTCCTAAGCTTTGGACATGGCTCCCATGCACAGGTTTCCTTGTGGAGACGAGATGAGTTCTGATGGGTGCCTCAGGAAAACTCCTATGCTCTTATTGGAATCAGGCTTTTGAGGACACATGCCTGTAACCCAAAGCAATGGATCCTATTATGGCCTAGGGTCCTGTCTGGTTCAATCTTCTTCTCTGGGGACATCCATCTATGGTATGAGTGGAGGTCGATTATCAGCTGGTGTCAGACAGCCATTGTTTGTTCCGGGCGACCTACACTAATGGGATGGCCTCGGGGACTTTGGAGGTTTCTCCTAATTTGTACGATTTTGGACCATGGATTGGTAGGCACAGTCCTAATGTGTGGCTCCAGGGCCCAGCCTGGAGGGTGTGTGGCCCAAGACTTTGAGGACAGAAGTCTGAAAACACAAACTCAGCTTAGGTTTGGGGACGTAGGTATGGCAGGCCCGATCTACAAACCATGAGACGAACTCTTCAGGATATGAAGAAATTGCGAGTCTGAGGCGCTTGCTCAGGCTTTTGTCTCTGGATTTTGTATCAGCGATGGCCGTGGAATGACGGGGAGGCCTCATGGGCCATGGACGAATCTTCCTCTCTGAGGATTTGGCCCGATTCCCAATTGCTTTTCGTCAATCTGTGGGATGGGAGGTCTCCTTTCAGTTTTTTTACCTCAGGTGTCCCACCAAAAGAGGAATTCCAAAGCCAAGCCGTGGGGAAGACTGAAGGGACAACCCGAAATATGGTTAAAAATTGGGGCCTAGTGGCATGGCAAGCCCAATATGCTATCTCTTCATCCAGCCACTGAGTGGCCTTACTGGAGGACTGGGCTCAGCCTGAGCGTCACAATGTGTGTTTGTGACCAATGTGGCCCGCGAGCATGGGCGGGGCCTCATGGGCCACACTGGTTTCAACTACACTGAACGTTGGACAACATGCCAACCACAAGATTTCTTGCCATGGGGAAGGAGTTCTGATTTCTGCATCACCTTCAACCCTGGGCAGTGATTGGAGATAAGGTCTAGGTTCTGAAACCTGAAAACCGAGGTTGGGAAGAGATGACGACCTAAGGCCATGGCGGCTCGATGTGCTCAGTGTGCGGCCAGCTGTCTGGGAGGGTCCAGGGGGTCCAGGCTCAGGCTGTGTCAGAAAGGGCATTAGTGCCCTGGTCAGCCTATATATTTGGGGTACAGCCAAGGTCGGTGCAGGTTGATCCTCATTTGGGGTTACTGGGTAGCACCAGAGGACAATGTTTTTCCTCTGCAGAGCCGGTAGAGTGCTGCATTGTAGTTCTGGATTGCCAAACTGGAGGGCTTGTGGGCCAGTAGTCTGACGACAAAAGTATGAGAACACAAGCTAGGCTTAGGTTTCTGGGTGAGGCCATGGCAGGCACAATCTACAGACCTGAATCGAGATCTGGTGCATCTGAAGTCAGGGCGAGGATCAGACGATCGCTCAGGTTGGAGTTTCTGTCCCTGATGGCCCCTTCATGAATGGGCAGGGCATCACGAGGCCATGGGTGTTTTCCCACGATGGGAGTTGTGAGAAGCTCCAAACTGCAGAGAGTCTTCTGCAGGACAATTGAGACCTGTTGTTTGGCTCCAGGCCAATGATTCTGAGCAGGGTTCTAAGGATGGATGGCTGGGTAGCCCACGTCGCATTCCAATTGTCTCCTAGCAACAAGACAGGTTAGATCTCCTGGATCTGTGGGGAGCAACCGAGGACGCTGAGTTGAAATGGACACCCCTGGGGATGGGTCCTAACGTGCTTTTGTGTCTATAGAGACCTTGGAATGAAGGGGTGGCACTGGGGCCCTAAAGGGTTCTCCTAAACAGAGGCTTTGACACAGCTCCAACGTGCAAGTTTCCCATGTGTAGATGAGATGTTTTCTGATGGGTGAGTCAAGAAACAGCTATATGCTGCTTTTGAAATCCAGGCCTCTGAGGAGAGATGCCTGGAAACCAAAGCAATGGATCTGATGAGTGCCTAGGGGCCTGTTCTTTCCTTTTTACCTCTGGGGACATCTGTCTATGGGTCTGAGTGCAGGTAGGTGCTCAGTTGGGCTCAGATTGCCCCTGTTTTACCTGGGAAGCCACCACTATTGTGATGGATCAGGGACTTTGGAGGTTTATCCTATTAGAAGGGTTGTGGCCATTGGAATGGGCACACACAATTCCCTTGGAGAGGGCAAGTACAGTCCTCAGGTTTGGCTCCAGGGGCCTGAGCCTGTAGGTTGTGTAGGCCAGTGCTGTTTGGACAGTTGTCTGAAAACACAAACTCGGCTTATGTTTCGGGTCATAGGTATGGCAGGACTGATCTACAGACCATGAGGAGAACTCTTCGGGATTTCAAAGAAGGGCGAGTGTGAGGCTCCTGCTCAAGTTTTTGTCTCTGGATATCGTGTCACTCATGGTCGTGCAATTTCTGGATGACCTTATGGGAAATGGACGAGTCTTACTCTCTGGTGGTTTTTTTGTTGTTGTTGTTGTTGTTGTTGTTGTTGTTGATTTGTTTTTTAACCTCAGGTGTCCCACCAAATGATGGATTCCAGGGTAGAGCCCTGACGAGGGGCGACTGGACAATCAGAAATCTGGTTAAAAATTGGGGCCTAGGGACATGTCAAGCCCATTATGACATCTAATGATCCAGCCACTGAGAGGACTTACTAGAGGACAGGACTCATGCTGAGGGTCACAATGCGTGTGTATGCCCTCGTCCCACTCAAGAATGGGCGGGGCCTCAGGGTGAATGCTTGTTTCTCCAACACCGAACGTTGGACAACGTGCCAACCACAAGGGTTCTTTCCATGTGTAAGCAGGAGTTCTGATTTCTGCATCAGACTCACCCCTGAACAGTGATTGGAGATAAGGTCTCGGTTGTGAAGCCTGAAAACTGAGGTAGGGAAGAGATGATGACCTAAGGCCACGGCGGGTTTTATGTGCTCAGTGTGCGGGCAGCTTTCTGGGTGTTGGTCAGGAGGTCCGGGCTCAGGTTGTGTTCGACAGTGCATTAGTGCCCAGGTTAGACTATATAATTAGGGTACAGTCGAGTGCTGTGTAGGTTTACCCTCATTTAAGGTGCCTGGGCAGCTCATGAGTCAATAATTTTTTTTCTAGAGGGCAGGCAGAGTGCTGCATTGTGGGTCCGGAATTGCCAAACTTGAGGGCTTCGGGGCCAGGAGTGTGAGGACGGAAGTCTGAGAAGACAAGCTAGACTTGGGTTTCAGGGCGAGGGCCCGGCAGGTACCCCCTGCAGTTCTGAACCAATATCTCATGCATCTGAAGTCAGGGCGAGGATCAGACGTTGGCTCAGGTTGGAGTTTCTGAGCATGACGGCCGCTTCATGAAGGGAGCGGAATCTCGAGGCCATTGAGGTATTCCCACGTTGGGAGTTTTGGGATGCCCCCTTCAAGGATTCCTTCTGCGGCACAATTGAGACCTGTTGGACAGCTCCAGGACATCCCATATGGAATGACTCCAGAGCACCGTTCGCGGATGGATGCCTGGGAAGCCCGCCTCGCATTCCAATTGTCTCCTAGCAACAAGACAGTTTACATCTGATGGCTCTGCGGGAGCAACCGGGGTGGCTGAGTTGAAATGGACTTTCCTGAAAATGGGTCCTAATAAGTTTTTGTGTCCATGAGGGCCTTGGAATGGGGCGGTGGCACCCGGACCCTGAAGTACTCTCCTAAGCTTTGGACATGGCTCCCATGCACAGGTTTCCTTGTGGAGACGAGATGAGTTCTGATGGGTGCCTCAGGAAAACTCCTATGCTCTTATTGGAATCAGGCTTTTGAGGACACATGCCTGTAACCCAAAGCAATGGATCCTATTATGGCCTAGGGTCCTGTCTGGTTCAATCTTCTTCTCTGGGGACATCCATCTATGGTATGAGTGGAGGTCGATTATCAGCTGGTGTCAGACAGCCATTGTTTGTTCCGGGCGACCTACACTAATGGGATGGCCTCGGGGACTTTGGAGGTTTCTCATAATTTGTACGATTTTGGACCATGGATTGGTAGGCACAGTCCTAATGTGTGGCTCCAGGGCCCAGCCTGGAGGGTGTGTGGCCCAAGACTTTGAGGACAGAAGTCTGAAAACACAAACTCAGCTTAGGTTTGGGGACGTAGGTATGGCAGGCCCGATCTACAAACCATGAGAAGAACTCTTCAGGATATGAAGAAATTGCGAGTCTGAGGCGCTTGCTCAGGCTTTTGTCTCTGGATTTTGTATCAGCGATGGCCGTGGAATATCGGGGAGGCCTCATGGGCCATGGACGAATCTTCCTCTCTGAGGATTTGGCCCGATTCCCAATTGCTTTTCGTCAATCTGTGGGATGGTAGGTCTCCTTTCAGTTTTTTTACCTCAGGTGTCCCACCAAAAGAGGAATTCCAAAGCCAAGCCGTGGGGAAGACTGAAGGGACAACCCGAACTATCGTTAAAAATTGGGGCCTAGAGGCATGGCAAGCCCAATATTCTATCTCTTCATCAGGCCACTGAGTGGCCTTACTTGAGGACTGGGCTCAGCCTGAGCGTCACAATGTGTGTTTGTGACCAATGTGGCCCGCGAGCATGGGCGGGGCCGCATGGGCCACACTGGTTTCAACTACACTGAAAGTTGGACAACATGCCAACCACAAGATTTCTTGCCATGGGGAAGGAGTTCTGATTTCTGCATCACCTTCAACCCTGGGCAGTGATTGGAGATAAGGTCTAGGTTCTGAAACCTGAAAACCGAGGTTGGGAAGAGATGACGACCTAAGGCAATGGCGGCTCGATGTGCTCAGTGTGCGGCCAGCTGTCTGGGAGGGTCCAGGGGGTCCAGGCTCAGGCTGTGTCAGAAAGGGCATTAGTGCCCTGGTCAGCCTATATATTTGGGGTACAGCCAAGGTCGGTGCAGGTTGATCCTCATTTGGGGTTACTGGGTAGCCCCAGAGGACAATGTTTTTCCTCTGCAGAGCCGGTAGAGTGCTGCATTGTAGTTTTGGATTGCCAAACTGGAGGGCTTGTGGGCCAGTAGTCTGACGACAAAAGTATGAGAACACAAGCTAGGCTTAGGTTTCTGGGTGAGGCCATGGCATGCACAATCTACAGACCTGAATCGAGATCTGGTGCATCTGAAGTCAGGGCGAGGATCAGACGATCGCTCAGGTTGGAGTTTCTGTCCCTGATGGCCCCTTCATGAATGGGCAGGGCATCACGAGGCCATGGGTGTTTTCCCACGATGGGAGTTGTGAGAAGCTCCAAACTGCAGAGAGTCTTCTGCAGGACAATTGAGACCTGTTGTTTGGCTCCAGGCCAATGATTCTGAGCAGGGTTCTAAGGATGGATGGCTGTGTAGCCCACCTCGCATTCCAATTTTCTCCTAGCAACAAGACAGGTTAGATCTCCTGGATCTGTGGGGAGCAACCGAGGACGCTGAGTTGAAATGGACACCCCTGGGGATGGGTCCTAACGTGCTTTTGTGTCTATAGAGACCTTGGAATGAAGCGGTGGCACTGGGGCCCTAAAGGGTTCTCCTAAACAGAGGCTTTGACACAGCTCCAACGTGCAAGTTTCCCATGTGTAGATGAGATGTTTTCTGATGGGTGAGTCAAGAAACAGCTATATGCTGCTTTTGAAATCCAGGCCTCTGAGGAGAGATGCCTGGAAACCAAAGCAATGGATCTGATGAGTGCCTAGGGGCCTGTTCTTTCCTTTTTACCTCTGGGGACATCTGTCTATGGGTCTGAGTGCAGGTAGGTGCTCAGTTGGGCTCAGATTGCCCCTGTTTTACCTGGGAAGCCACCACTATTGTGATGGATCAGGGACTTTGGAGGTTTATCCTATTAGAAGGGTTGTGGCCATTGGAATGGGCACACACAATTCCCTTGGAGAGGGCAAGTACAGTCCTCAGGTTTGGCTCCAGGGGCCTGAGCCTGTAGGTTGTGTAGGCCAGTGCTGTTTGGACAGTTGTCTGAAAACACAAACTCGGCTTATGTTTCGGGTCATAGGTATGGCAGGACTGATCTACAGACCATGAGGAGAACTCTTCGGAATTTCAAAGAAGGGCGAGTGTGAGGCTCCTGCTCAAGTTTTTGTCTCTGGATATCGTGTCACTCATGGTCGTGCAATTTCTGGATGACCTTATGGGAAATGGACGAGTCTTACTCTCTGGTGGTTTGGCCCCGTCCAAAGAGTTTGGGGTCATTTTGTGGGCTGAAAGAAGTACGTTTTTTTTTTTGTTGTTGTTGTTGTTGTTGTTGTTGATTTGTTTTTTAACCTCAGGTGTCCCACCAAATGATGGATTCCAGAGTAGAGCCCTGGCGAGGGGCGACTGGACAATCAGAAATCTGGTTAAAAATTGGGGCCTAGGGACATGTCAAGCCCATTATGACATCTAATGATCCAGCCACTGAGAGGACTTACTAGAGGACAGGACTCATGCTGAGGGTCACAATGCGTGTGTATGCCCTCGTCCCACTCAAGAATGGGCGGGGCCTCAGGGTGAATGCTTGTTTCTCCAACATCGAACGTTGGACAACGTGCCAACCACAAGGGTTCTTGCCATGGGTAAGGAGGAGTTCTGATTTCTGCATCACACTCACCCCTGGGCAGTGATTGGAGATAAGGTCTCGGTTGTGAAGCCTGAAAACTGAGGTAGGGAAGAGATGATGACCTAAGGCCATGGCGGGTTTTATGTGCTCAGTGTGCGGGCAGCTTTCTGGGTGTTGGTCAGGAGGTCCGGGCTCAGGTTGTGTTCGACAGTGCATTAGTGCCCAGGTTAGACTATATAATTAGGGTACAGTCGAGTGCTGTGTAGGTTTACCCTCATTTAAGGTGCCTGGGCAGCTCATGAGTCAATAATTTTTTTTTCTAGAGGGCAGGCAGAGTGCTGCATTGTGGGTCCGGAATTCCCAAACTTGAGGGCTTCGGGGCCAGGAGTGTAAGGACGGAAGTCTGAGAAGACAAGCTAGACTTGGGTTTCAGGGCGAGGGCCCGGCAGGTACCCCCTGCAGTTCTGAACCAATATCTCATGCATCTGAAGTCAGGGCGAGGATCAGACGTTGCCTCAGGTTGGAGTTTCTGAGCATGACGGCCGCTTCATGAAGGGAGCGGAATCTCGAGGCCATTGAGGTATTCCCACGTTGGGAGTTTTGGGATGCCCCCTTCAAGGATTCCTTCTGCGGCACAATTGAGACCTGTTGGACAGCTCCAGGACATCCCATATGGAATGACTCCAGAGCACCGTTCACGGATGGATGCCTGGGAAGCCCGCCTCGCATTCCAATTGTCTCCTAGCAACAAGACAGTTTACATCTGATGGCTCTGCGGGAGCAACCGGGGTGGCTGAGTTGAAATGGACTTTCCTGAAAATGGGTCCTAATAAGTTTTTGTGTCCATGAGGGCCTTGGAATGGGGCGGTGACACCCGGACCCTGAAGTACTCTCCTAAGCTTTGGACATGGCTCCCATGCACAGGTTTCCTTGTGGAGACGAGATGAGTTCTGATGGGTGCCTCAGGAAAACTCCTATGCTCGTATTGGAATCAGGCTTTTGAGGACACATGCCTGTAACCCAAAGCAATGGATCCTATTATGGCCTATGGTCCTGTCTGGTTTAATCTTCTTCTCTGGTGACATCCATCTATGGTATGAGTGGAGGTCGATTATCAGCTGGTGTCAGACAGCCCTTGTTTGTTCCGGGCGACCTACACTATTGGGATGGCCTCGGGGACTTTGGAGGTTTCTCCTAATTTGTACGATTTTGGACCATGGATTGGTAGGCACAGTCCTAATGTGTGGCTCCAGGGCCCAGCCTGGAGGGTGTGTGGCCCAAGACTTTGAGGACAGAAGTCTGAAAACACAAACTCAGCTTAGGTTTGGGGACGTAGGTATGGCAGGCCCGATCTACAAACCATGAGAAGAACTCTTCAGGATATGAAGAAATTGCGATTCTGAGGCGTTTGCTCAGGCTTTTGTCTCTGGATTTTGTATCAGCGATGGCCGTGGAATGTCGGGGTGGCCTCATGGGCCATGGACGAATCTTCCTCTCTGAGGATTTGGCCCGATTCCCAATTGCTTTTCGTCAATCTGTGGGATGGTAGGTCTCCTTTCAGTTTTTTTACCTCAGGTGTCCCACCAAAAGAGGAATTCCAGAGCCAAGCCGTGGGGAAGACTGAAGGGACAACCCGAACTATGTTTAAAAATTGGGGCCTAGGGGCATGGCAAGCCCAATATGATATCTCTTCATCCAGCCACTGAGTGTTCTTACTTGAGGTCTGGGCTCAGCCTGAGCGTCACAATGTGTGTTTGTGACCAATGTGGCCCGCGAGCATGGGCGGGGCCTAATGGCCACACTGGTTTCAACTACACTGAACGTTGGACAACATGCCAACCACAAGATTTCTTGCCATGGGGAAGGAGTTCTGATTTCTGCATCACCTTCAACCCTGGGCAGTGATTGGAGATAAGGTCTAGGTTCTGCAACCTGAAAACCGAGGTTTGGAAGAGATGACGACCTAAGGCCATGGCGGCTCGATGTGCTCAGTGTGCGGCCAGCTGTCTGGGAGGGTCCAGGGGGTCCAGGCTCAGGCTGTGTCAGAAAGGGCATTTGTGCCCTGGTCAGCCTATGTATTTGGGGTACAGCCAAGGTCGGTGCAGGTTGATCCTCATTTGGGGTTACTGGGTAGCCCCAGAGGACAATGTTTTTCTTCTGCAGAGCCGGCAGAGTGCTGCATTGTAGTTCTGGATTGCCAAACTGGAGGGCTTGTGGGCCAGTAGTCTGACGACAAAAGTCTGAGAACACAAGCTAGGCTTAGGTTTCTGGGTGAGGCCATGGCAGGCACAATCTACAGACCTGAATCGAGATCTGGTGCATCTGAAGTCAGGGCGAGGATCAGACGATCGCTCAGGTTGGAGTTTCTGTCCCTGATGGCCCCTTCATGAATGGGCAGGGCATCACGAGGCCATGGGTGTTTTCCCAAGATGGGAGTTGTGAGAAGCTCCAAACTGCAGAGAGTCTTCTGCAGGACAATTGAGACCTGTTGTTTGGCTCCAGGCCAATGATTCTGAGCAGGGTTCTAAGGATGGATGGCTGTGTAGCCCACCTCGCATTCCAATTTTCTCCTAGCAACCAGACAGGTTAGATCTCCTGGATCTGTGGGGAGCAACCGAGGACGCTGAGTTGAAATGGACACCCCTTGGGATGGGTCAATGTGCTTTTGAGTCTATGGAGACCTTGGAATGAAGCGGTGGCACTGGGGCCCTAAAGGGTTCTCCTAAACAGAGGCTTTGACACAGCTCCAACGTGCAAGTTTCCCATGTGTAGATGAGATGTTTTCTGATGGGTGAGTCAAGAAACAGCTATATGCTGCTTTTGAAATCCAGGCCTCTGAGGAGAGATGCCTGGAAACCAAAGCAATGAATCTGATTAGTGCCTAGGGGCCTTTTCTTTCCTTTTTACCTCTGGGGACATCTGTCTATGGGTCTGAGTGCAGGTAGGTGCTCAGTTGGGCTCAGATTGCCCCTGTTTTACCTGGGAAGCCACCACTATTGTGATGGATCAGGGACTTTGGAGGTTTATCCTATTAGAAGGGTTGTGGCCATTGGAATGGGCACACACAATTCCCTTGGAGAGGGCAAGTACAGTCCTCAGGTTTGGCTCCAGGGTCCTGAGCCTGTACGTTGTGTAGGCCAGAGCTGTTTGGACAGTTGTCTGAAAACACAAACTCGGCTTATGTTTCGGGTCATAGGTATGGCAGGACTGATCTACAGACCATGAGGAGAACTCTTCGGGATTTCAAAGAAGGGCGAGTGTGAGGCTCCTGCTCAAGATTTTGTCTCTGGATATCGTGTCACTCATGGTCGTGCAATTTCTGGGTGACTTCATGGGAAATGGACGAGTCTTACTCTCTGGTGGTTTGGCCCCGTCCAAAGAGTTTGGGGTCATTCTGTGGGCTGGAAGAAGTACGTTTTTTTTTGTTGTTGTTGTTGTTGTTTTCTTTTTTAACCTCAGTTGTCCCACCAAATGATGGATTCCAGAGTAGAGCCCTGGGGAGGGGCGACTGGACAATCTGAAATCTGGTTAAAAATTGGGGCCTAGGGACATGTCAAGCCCATTATGACATCTAATGGTCCAGCCACTGAGAGGACTTACTAGAGGACAGGACTCATGCTGAGGGTCACAATGCGTGTGTATGCCCTCGTCGCACTCAAGAATGGGCGGGGCCTCAGGGTGAATGCTGGTTTCTCCTACACTGAACGTTGGACAACGTGCCAACCACAAGGGTTCTTGCCATGGGTAAGGAGGAGTTCTGATTTCTGCATCACACTCACCCCTGGGCAGTGATTGGAGATAAGGTCTCCCTTTTGAAGCCTGAAACCTGAGGTAGGGAAGACATAATGACCTAAGGCAATGGTGGGTTTTATGTGCTCAGTGTGCGGTCAGCTTTCTGGGTGTTGGTCAGGAGTTCCGGGGTCAGGTTGTGTTAGACAGTGCAGTAGTGCCCAGGTTAGACTATATAATTTGGGTAAAGTCGAGTGCTGTGTAGGTTTACCCGCATTTAAGGTGCCTGGGCAAGTCATAAGGCAATAATTTTTTTTCTAGAGGGCAGGCAGAGTGCTGCATTGTTGGTCCGGAATTGCCAAACTTGAGGGCTTCGGGGCCAGGAGTGTGAGGACGGAAGTCTGAGAAGACAAGCTAGACTTGGGTTTCAGGGCGAAGGCACGGCAGGTACCCCCTGCAGATCTGAACCAATATCTCATGCATCTGAATTCAGGGCGAGGATCAGACGTTGGCTCAGGTTGGAATTTCTGAGCATGACGGCCGCTTCATGAAGGGAGCGGAAACTCGAGGCCATTGAAGTTTTCCCACGTTGGGAGTTGTGGGATGCCCCCTTCAAGGATTCCTTCTGCGGGACAATTGAGACCTGTTGTACAGCTCCAGGACATCCCATATGGAATGATTCCAGAGCACCGTTCGCGGATGGATGCCTGGGAAGCCCTCCTCGCATTCCAATTGTCTCCTAGCAACAAGACAGTTTAGATCTGATGGCTCTGCGGGAGCAACCGGGTTGGCTGAGTTGAAATGCACTTTCCTGAGGATGGGTCCTAATGTGTTTTTGTGTCCATGAAGGTCTTGGAATGGGGCGGTGGCACCGGGACCCTGAAGTACTCTCCTAAGCTTTGGACATGGCTCCCATGCACAGGTTTCCTTGTGGAGACGAGATGAGTTCTGATGGGTGCCTCAGGAAACCCCCTGAGGGTGAAAACACACACCCTTCATGCCAGGGCCCCTGGAACCACACATCAGGATTGTTCCTGCCCTCTCAAAGGGAATTCTTCATATTCCTTTGGCCACAACCATATAAATCAGGAGAAATCTCCAATGTCCCTGGGACCATCCCAATATTGTAGGCTGCTCGGAACAAACAGGGGTGATCTGACACTACCTGAGCAACTAGCTCCACACAGACTCGGAGACAGATGTCCCCAGAGAAGAACATTGAACTGGACAGGCCCCTAGGCCCTAATCAGATCCATTGCTTTGGTTTCCAGGCATCTCTTCTCAGAGGCCTGGTTTCCAATACCAGCCTATGGGGTTTCCATAGGCTCCTTCAGTGCAAGTCTTGTCTGCACATTGGAAACTTGCTCGAGGAGCTATGTCAGAACCTCAGAGGCCTGGTTTTCAATACCACTATATGGGGGTTTCCTGAGGCATCAGTCAGAACAAATGTCTTCTCCACATGGGAAATGTGCTCTTTCAAGCTGTGTCATAACCTCCGGCTAGGAAAATCCTTCAGGGCCCCGGTGCCACCACCTCATTCCAAGGTCTCCATGGACAAAATCCCACATTAGGACCCATCTGCAGGAGAGTCTATTTCAACTCAGTGCCCTTGGGTGCTCCCCTAGAGCCAGCAGATCGAACCTATCTTGTCACTAGGAGACAATTGGAATGTGAGGCGGGCTGGCTAGGCATCCATCTGTAGAAAACGACTCTGAAGTAATTCCATATGGGACGTCCTGGAGCCATCCAACAGGTCACAGCTGTCCTGCAGAAGGAATCCTTGCGCTTTGGAGCACCTCACAACTCCCATCATGGGAAAAGCTCTGTGGCCTCGTGGTGCACTGTCCCCTTCATGAAAGAGCCATCTTGGACAGAAACTCCAACCTGAGCCAACGTCTAATCCTCGCCCTGACTTCAGATGCACGAAATCTTGATTCAACTCTGCAGAGTGTGCCTGCCGAAACCCCGTCCCGAAGCAAAACCTAGCTATTGTTCTCAGACTTCGTCCTCACACTCCGAGCCCACCAGCCCTCCAGTTAGGGAATTCTGGAGAGACACAATGCAGCACTCTGACTGCCCTCCAGAAGAGAAACGTTGTCCTATGGGGCTAACCAGAAACACCAAATGAGGATCAACCTGCATGCCACTTGACTCTACCCCAATTATACAGTTTCGCTTCGGCGTTAATGCCCTGTCTTGCACAGCCTGAGGTCTGAATTTTCAACCGACACCCAGACAGCTGGCTGTACACTGAGCACATCAGACCCGCCATGGCTTTAGGTCATCATCTCTTTTCAACCTTGGTTTTCAGGCTTCAGAACCTAGAACTTATATATACTCACTACCCAGGGGTGAACGTGATGCAGAAATGAAACTCCTTCTTCCTCAAGGCAAGAAACCTTGTGGTTGGCATGTTTTCCAACGTTCAGTGTAGGAGAATCCAGTGTAGCCCATGAGTCCCCGCCCATGCTTGAGAACCGCAATGGGCACAAACACATTGGGACCCTCAGTGTGAGCCCTGTCCTCAAGTAAAGCCTCTCAGGGGCTGGACCAAGAACCCGCATTGCCATCCCTAGTCCCCCAATATTAATGAGAGGTTGAGAGTTCTAGTCACCCCTATTCAGGTCTCTGCTCTGGAACCCCTGAGGAAAAAAAATATTGAAGGGTCTCCTCCATCCCCTGAATGAGCCCCAAAACTTGGGATCTGACCAAATCTTAAAAGAGAAAGAATCATCCATGGCCAAAGAGGCCATCCCGTCATTCCATGGCCATAATTGACACAAAATCTAGAGACAAAATCCTGGAGATATGCCTCACACTTGCCCTTTGTTCATAGCCTGATAAATTCTCCTCACGGTCTATAGATCAGGCATGTCATACCTACGTCCCCAAATCTAAGCTGAGTTTGGGTTTTCAGGTTTCTGTCCCCACTGTCCTGGCCCACACACCCTCCAGGCTGGGTCCCCTGGAGCCATGCCTCAGGACTGTGCCTGCCTTCTCCAAGCAAATTCTGCCCATTCCATTGGCCACAACCCTAAAGAATAGGAGAACACTCCAACGTCCCTGAGGCCATCCCAATAGTGTTGGCCACTCAGGGCAAACAGGGTGATCTGTCCCAAGATGAGCAACTACCTCAACTCAGATCCATAGACAGATAACCCCAGAGAAGAAGATTGAACCGGACAGGCACCTAGGCCCTAATCAGATCCATTGCTTTTGATTCCAGGCATCTCTCCTCAGAGGCCTGGTTTCCAATACCAGCATATGTGTTCTTCAGGAGGTACCAGTCTGAACAAATCTCATTTCCACATGGGAAACATGCATTTTGGAGCTGTGTCACAACCTCCAGTTAAGGGAAATCTTCAGGTCCCAGCAGCCAACACCCCATTCCAAGGTCTCCATGGACACAAACCCGCATTATGACCCATCCGCAGGCGAGTCCATTTCAACACATCCCCTTTGGTTGCTCCCCAAAAGAAGCAGATCGAACCTGCCTTGTCACTAGGAGACAATAGGAATGTGAGGCGGGCACTCCAGGAATCCATCCTTAGAACCCTGCACTGCTGTGGTTCCGCATGGGACGTCCTGGAGCAATCTGACCGGTCTCGACTGTCCCGTAGAAGGAATCCTTGCCGATTGGAGCAACTTACAATGCCAATCGTGGGAAAGTCTCCATAGCCCCATGATGCCCCCCACCATCATGAAGGGGCCATCCTGAACAGAAACTTCAACCTGAGCCTACGTCTGATCCTCGCCCTGACTTCAGATGCATGAGATTTAGATTTAGCTCTACAGAGTGTGCCTGCCATGATCTTGACCCAAAACCGAAGCCTAGCTTGTGTTCTCTCACTTCCTTCCTCACAATTCTGGCCCACAAGCCCTCCAGTGTGAGAATTCCGTCGCCACAATGCAGCACTCTTCCTTCCCTCCAGAAGAAAAACGTTGCCCCTGGGGCTACCCAGAAACGCCAAATGAGGATCAACCTGCATGCCACTCAACTTTACTCCAATTATACAGTCTAAGCTTGGCACTAATGCCCTGTCTGACACAGCCTGAGCCTGGACCTCCTGGATGACACCCAGAAAGGTGGTGTCACACCTAAGGACTGTGCCAGTGCTCTCCAAGGGAACTCTGCCCGTTTCATTTGCCACAACCTTACAGATTAGGAGAAACCTCCAATTCCCAAGACCAGCCCAATAGTGTTGGCCTCCCCCAACAAACATGGGTGATCTGACACAAGCTGAGCAGTGACCTCCATTCTGAATCTTAGACAGAGACACTCAGAGGAGAATATTGAAAAGGACAGGCCCCTAGACCGTAATCAGATCCATTGCTTTGGATTCCAGGCATTGTTCCCCAGATGCTTGGTTTCCAATACCAGGTTGTGGGGGTTTCAGAACAAATCTCGTCTCTACATGGGAAACTTGCTCTTTGGAGCTGCATCAAAACCTCAGGTTAGGAGAATTCTTCAGGGCAACAGAGCCACTGCCCCATTCCAAGGGATCCATGGACACAAATCCACATCATGACTGATCCTCATGAGAGTCCATTTCAATTCAGCCCCCTCGGTTGTTCCCCCAGTGACAGCAGATCGAATCCTCCTTTTCACTAGGACACAACTGGAATGCAAGTTGGACTGCCCAGGCATCCATCATTAGAACTGTGCTTTGGAGCATTTCTTATGGGACGTCCTTGTTCCATCCAAAAGGTCGTGACTGTCCCGCTGACGGAATCCTTGTGGTTTGGAGCATCACACACTCACAAAGTTGGAAATCTTCCATGGTTTCCTGATGCCCCCCCACCTTCATGAAGGGGACATCATGTACAGAAACTCCAACCTAAGCCAACATCTGATCCTCGCCCTGACTTCAGATGCACGAGATCTCATTTCAGGTCTGTAGAGTGTGCCTGCCATGTCACCGCTGCGAATTCTAAGCTGAACTTGTGTTCTCAGACTTCTGTCCAAAAACACCTGGCCCACAAGCCCTGAAGTTGGCAATTCTGGAGCCAGAATGCAGCACTCTGCCTGCCCTCCAGAAGAAAATCTTTGCCCTATGGGGCCAACCAGAAACCCCAAATGAGGACCAACCTTCACATCACTCGACTGTACCCCAATTATACAGTCTAGCCTGGGGACTAATGCCCTGCCTAACACAGCCTGAGCCCAGACCTCATGATGGACACAGACATCTGGCCGCACACTAAGTGCATCGGACCCACCATGGCCTTAGGTCGTCATCTCTTACCAACCTCGGTTTTCAGGCTTCAGAATCTAGACCTTATCTCTACTCACTGCCATGCCGTGTACGTGATGCAGAAATTAGAACTCCTCCTTCCCCATGACCAGAAACCCTGTGGTTGGCATGTTGTCCAACGTGCAGTGTAGGAGAAACCAGCATGGCCCATGAGGCCTCAGACATGCTTGAGGGCTGCGATGGGCACAAACACACATTAGGACCCTAAGCATGAACCCTGGCCTCAAGTAAAGCCTCTCCGGGGCTGGACCAAGAGCCCACATATGGAGATTACCATGCCCCTATTCCCCAAACCTTAACCAGTGCTTGAGAAGTCTAGTCACCCCTACTCAGATCTCTTCTCTAGAATCCCTCCTTGGTGGGACACATGAGGTTAAAAAAAAAATAGAGAAAGGACTCCTACCGTCCAAAGAATGACCGCAAACACTTGGAATTGGGCCAAATTCACAGAGAGAAATACTCGTCCATGGCTGATGAGGCCATCCTGACATTCCACGGCCACCATTGACACAAAATCCGGAGACAAAAGCCTGAAAAAGCGCCACACACTCGCCCTTTGTTCAAAGCCTGAAAAATTCTCACGGTCTTTAGATCGGGCCTGCCATACCTATGTCCCCAAACCTAAGCCAAGTTTGTGTTTTCAGACTTCTGTCTCCATTGTCCTGGCCCACACACCCTCAAGGCTTGGCCCCATGGAGCCACACCTCAGGACTGTGCCTGCCCTCTCCATGGGAATTCTGCTCATTCCTTTGGCACAACCTGACAGATTAGGAGAAACATCCGAAGTCCCCGAGGCCACCCCAATATTGTAGGATGTCCGGGACAAACAGGGACCATCTGCCACAAGCTGAGCCACTACCTCCAATCAGACCTGTAGATAGATATCCATAGAAAAGAAGATTGAACAGGACAGGCACCTAGGCCCTAAACGGATTCATTGCTTTTGTTTTCATGTATCTCTCCTCAGAGGCCTGGATTCCAATACCAGCACATGGGGGTTTCTGGAGCTACCAATCAGAACAAATCGCATGCCACATGGGAATCATGCTATATGGAACTGTGTCAAAACCTCCAGTTAGGAGGAGATTTCACGACACTGGAGCCACCGCCCCATTCCAATGTCTCAATGGACACAATCCCACATTATGACCCATCCTCAGGAGAGTCCATTTCAACACAAACCTGGCGGTTGCTCACCCAGTGCCAGCAGATCAAACCTGCTTTATCACTAGGAGACAATTGTAATGCGAGTTCGTTTGTGTTTGAGTTTGTGTTTTCAGACTTCTATCCTGACATCCCTGTCCCACACACCCTCCAGACTGAGGCCCCTGGAGCCACACCTCAGGACTGTGCCTGCCCTCTCCAAGGAAATTCTTCCCATTCCATTGGCCACAACCCTACAGATAAGTAGAAACGTCCAAAGTCCCAGAGGCCATTCCAATAGTGTAGGCCACCCAGGACAAAGAGGGGCGAACTCTCACAAGCTGAGCAACGACGTCAACTCACCCATAGACAGATAACCCAAGAGAAGAAGATTAAACTGGACTGGCCCCTAGAATGTAATTGGTTCCATTGATTTTTTTTCTAAGCATCTCTCCTCAGAGGCCTGTTTTCCAATACCAGCATATGGGGGATTCCAGAGATACCAATCAGAACAAATCTTGTCTTCACATGGGAAACTTATCCTTTGGAGCTCTGTAAAAGCCTCCAGTTAGGAGAAACCTTCAGGTATCCGGAGCAACCGCCCTATTCCAAGGTCTCCATGGACACATACCCGCATTATGACCATTCGGCAGGAGAGTACATTTCAACTCAGCCCCGTCGATTACTCCCCCAGAGGCAGAATATCAAACCTGCCTTGTCGCTAGGAGACAACTGGAATGCAAAGCAGACTCTCTAAGCATCCATCCTTGGAATCCTGCTCTGGCACCGTTCCATATGGGATGTCCTGGAGCCTTCCAACAGGTCTTGATTGTCCCACAGAAGGAATCCTTGCAGATTGGAGCATCTCACAACTCCTATCGTGGGAAAACCTACATGGCCTCATGAGATGCTCCCCTATATAAAGGGGCCATCATGGACAGAAACTCCAACCTGAGCCAACTTCTGATGCATTGCTTTGGTTTCTAGGTATCTCTCCTCAGAGGCCTGGTTTCCAATATCAGAATATGGGGGTTTCCTAAGGAAACAATCAGAACAGATCTCATCTCCACATGGGAAACTTGCTCTTTGGAGCTGTGTCAATACCTCAGGTTAGGAGGATCCTTCAGGGCGCTGGCACCATGGCCCAATCCCAAGGTCTCCAAGGACACAAACTTACATTATGAACCATTCTCAGGAGAGTCCATTTCAAATCAGCCCCCTCGGCTGCTCACCCAGAGCCAGCAGATCAAACCTTCCTTGTCACTAGGAGACAGTTAGAATGGGAGGCGGGCTTCCCAGGCATCCATCCTTAGAACCCTGCTCTGGAGAACTTCTTTATGGGACGTCTTGAATCCAACCAACCTGTCTTGACTGTCTCGCAGAATGAATCCTTGTGGTTTGAAGCATCACACAATAACACTGTGAGAAAACCTCCATTTCCTCATGATGCCCCACACCTTCATAAATGGGCCATCACGGACAGAAACTCCATCCTAAGCCAAAGTCTGATCCTCGCCCTGAATTCAGAAGCATGAGATCTCGATTCAGCACTTGAGAGTGTGCCTGCTGGGCCCTCTCCCCGAAAACTAAGCCTAACTTGTGTTCTCAGACGTCCGTCCTCAGAATCCTGGCCACACTCCTCCAGTTTGGAAATTCTGGAGACACAATGCAGCACTCTGCCTGGCCTCCAGAAGAAAAATGTTGCCCTATAGGGCTAAACAGAAACGCCAAATGAGTAACAACCTGCATGCCACTCGACCATACCCCAATTTTACAGTCTAGCCTGTGCACTAAAGCCCTGTCTGACACAGCCTAAGGGCAGACCTCCAGTCCAACACCCAGACAGTTGGCCGTACACTGAGCATATCAAACCCACAATGGCTTTAGGCCATCATCTCTACCCAACCTCAATTTTCACCTTCAGAACCTAGACCTTATCTCCACTCACTGCTCAGGAGTGAACGTGATGCAAGAATCAGAAATTCTCCTTCGCCTTGGCAAGAAACCTAGTGGTTGGCATGTTGTCCAATGTTCATTGTAGGAGAAAGCAGCATGGACTATGAGGCCCCACCTATCCCTGAGGGCCACAATTTGCACAAACACACATTGTGACCCTCAGCGTGAGCCCTATCCTCATGTAAAGCCTCTTAGTGACTGGAACAACAGCCCACATATGGGGCTTGCAAAGCCCCTAGTCCCCCAATCTCAACCAGAGTTCGAGATGTCTAGTCACCCCTACTCAGGGCTCTACTCGGAATCCCTCTTTGGTGGGACACCTGAGGTAAAAAAAAAAAAAAAATACAGAAAGGACTCTTCCCATTCACAGAATGATCCCAACCACTTGGGATCAGGCCAAATCACCAGAGAAAGAATTGTCCATGGCCCTTGAGGACACCCCGACATTCCACGGCCGCCATTGACACAAAATCCAGAGACAAAACCCTGAGCAAGCGCCACATACTCGCCCTTTGTTCATAGCCCGGAAAATTCTCACGGTCTGTAGATCGAGCCTTCATACATACATCCCCAAACCTAAGCTGAGTTTGTGTTTTCAGTCTTCTGTCCCCACAGTCCTGGCCCACACACCATCCAAGCTGGGGCCCCTGGAGCCACACCTCAGGACTGTGGCTTCCCTCTCCAGGGGAATTCTGCCATTTCCATTGGCCACAACCCTATAGATTAGGAGAATCCTCCAAACTCCCCCAGGCCATCTGAATTGTGTTGGATGCCCAGGACAAACAGGGATGATCTTTCACAAGTTAGGAAACCACCTCCACTCAGCGCCAGAGACAGATATCCCCATAGAATAAGATTGAACTGGAAGGGCACTTAGGCCCTAATCAGATCCATTGCTTTTGATTCCAGTCATCTCTCCTCAGAGGCCTAGTTTCCAATACCAGCATATGGGAGATTTCTTAGGCACTCATCAAAACAATTCTCTTCTCTACATAGGAAACATACTCTTTAGAGCTCCATCAAAAGGTCCGGTTATGAACATCCCTCTAGGCCCCGGATCAAGCACCCCATTCCAAGGTCTACATGGACACAAATGCACATTATGACCAATCCTCAACTCACCCATTTCAACACACCCGCCTCGGTTACTCCCCTAGATCCAGCAGATCGAACTTGCCTTGGCTCTATGAGACACCTGGAATGGGAGGCAGGCTGCCCACGCATCCATCCTTAGAACCCTGCTCTGGATAACTTCCTGATGGGATGTCCTGGAGCCATCCAACAGGTCTCGACTGTCCCACAGAAGAAATCATTGTGGTTTGGAGCATCTCACAATTCCCATCGTCGGAAAACCTCCATGTCCTCGTGACACCCTCCCCTTCATGAATGGGCCGTCATGGACAGAAACTCCGACCTAAGAAAACGTATGATCCTAGCTCTGTCTTCAGGTATACGGGATCTCGAATCATCTCTGCAGAGGGTGCCTGCCGTCCCCTCACCCCGAAATCTAAGTCTGGCTTGTGTTCTCAGAATTTTTTCCTCACACTCCTGGCCCACGAGCCTTCCAGTTTGGGAATTCTGGAGCCACTATGTTGCACGGTGTCTTCCCTCCAGAAGAAAAACGTTGCCCTCTGGGGCTACCCAGTAACCACAAATGAGTACCATCCTGCACAAAACTCGACTGCACCCCAATGATACAGTCTAGCCTGGGCACTAATGCCCTGTCTGCCACAGCCTGAGCCTGCACCTCCCAACCCACACTCAACAGCTGGCCGAACACTGAGCACATCAGACACACCATGGCCTTAGGGCTTCATCTCTTCCCAACCTCAATATTCAGGCTTCAGAACCTAGACCTTAAATCCAATCACAGTCCAGGAGTGAAAGTGTTGCAGAAATTAGAACTCCATCTTCCCCATTGCCAGAAAACTTGTGGTTCCCATACTGTGCAACGTTCAGTGTAGGAGAAACCAGCATGGTACATTAGGCCACGCCCTGACTTGAGGGGCTCCTTGGGCACAAAAACACATTGTGAAACTCAGTGTGAGAACTATCCTCAAGGAAGGCCTCTCAGTGTCTGGACCAAGAGCCCACATATGGGGCTTGCCATGTTCTTAGGCCCAATATTAACCAGAGGTCTGGTTGTCCAGTTGCCCCCACCCACGACTCTGCTCTGGAATCTTTCTTTTGGTGGCCCACCTGAGGAAAAAAAAAAAAAAACAAAAAACAAAAAAAAAATAAACAAAAAAAACAGAAAGGCCTCCTCCCTTCCCACAGATTGACGCCAAACTCTTGGGATCGGGTCAAATGCCTGAAATGGAGCCTCATCGATGGCCCATGAGGACACCCCAACATTCCATGGCAATCGTTGACACATTTCCAGAAAAAAAAAAAAAAAAGCATGAGCAAGCACCTCACATTCGCCCTTTGTTCATATCCCGAAGAGGTCTCCTCTCGGTCTATAGATCGGGCCGGCCATACCTACATCCCCCACCTAAGTGGAGTTTCTGTTTTCAGACTTTTGTCCAAATAGCCCTGGACCACACACGCTCCACACTTGGGTCCCTGGAGCCACACCTCAGGACTGTGCTTCCCTTTCAAGGGAATTCTTCCCATTCCATTGGCCACTACCTTGCAAATTAGGAAAAACCTCCAAAGTCACCGAGGCCATCCCAATAGTGTAGGCCGCCCAGGACAAACAGGGGTGATCTCAAACCAGCTGAGCAACTACCTCCACTCAGACAACAGATGTCCCCAGAGAAGAATATTGAACCGGACAGGCCCCTTGGCCCTAATCAGATCCATTGCTTTGGTTTCCAGGCATCTCTCCTCAGAGGCCTCGTTTCCAATACCAGCATATGGTGGTTTCCTGAGGCACCATTAAGAACAAATCTCGTCTCCCCATGGAAAACTTGCTCATTGGAGCTTTGTCATAACCTCTGGTTAAGAGAATCCTTCAGGGCCCTGGTGCCACTGCCCCATACCAAGGTCTCCATGGACTCAAACCAACATTAAGACCATCCTCAGGAAAGACCATTTCAACTCAGCCCCCTCTGTTGCTACCCCAAGCCAGCAGATCAAACGTTTCTTGTTGCTAGGAGACAATTGGAATGTGAGGCTGGCTGCCCAGGCATCCATACTTAGAACCCTGTTCTGGAAAAATACCTTATAAGACGTCCTGGAGCCATCCAACAAATCTTAATTGTCCCACAGAAGGAATCCTTGCGGTTTGGAGCATCTCACAACTCCAATAGTGGGAAAACCCCCATGGCCTCATAATGCCCCCCCCTTCCTGAAGGGGCCAACATGGACAGAAACTCAAACCTGAGCCAAAGTCTGAACTTCAACCTGACTTCAGACGCATGAGATCTCAATTCAGCTCTGCAGAGTGTGCCTGCCATGTCCTTGCCCCGAAACCTAAGCCT
>NW_028134713.1:0-87272 GCF_964662115.1 Mustela nivalis | reverse complement strand
GGAATCAAGTCCCACATGGGGCTCCCTGCTCAGCAGAAAGCCTGCTACTCCCTCACTCACTCCCCCTGCTTGTGTTCCCTTTCTTACTATGTCTTTCTTGGTCAAATGAATAAATAAAAATAAAATCTTAAAAAAGAAAAAAAAAAGAATAGGTATAAATATCTACCACTGACTTTGAAATACATTAAAAAATCCACATGAATTAATGAATTCATAGAAAAACAGCTGATAAAACAAGTTCCATAAAATGTTAATGGAAGAATCAGGGAGAGGGGTGTATAGGTGTTCACTGTAAATTCTTTAAACTTTTATTTATTTTAAAAATATTTCACAGGGGTGCCTGGGTGGCTCAGTGGTTTAAAGCCTCTGCCTTTGGCTCAGGTCATGATCCCAGGGTCCTGGGATCGAGCCCCACATCCGGCTCTGTGCTCGGCAGGGAGCCTGCTTCCTCCTCTCCCTCTCTCTGCCTGTCTCTCTGCCTCCTTGTGATCTCTGTCTGTCAAATAAATAAATAAAATCTTAAAAAAAAATTCATAATAAAACATTGGGGGAAAAAAAGCAAGCAGGAGGGTTGTATCAGCGTAGAATAGCATAAGGGTTAAACCAGAGGTTAGGAGGCCTGCTCCAGATACTCCTGCTATTAAAATGTAACTTTGCAGTTTTTTGTTGGTGGAGAACAGGACAATGAACGATTAATGTATTCACAGTAATACTGAAGAAGATACTTTCTTCTGACTACTGCAGTTCTTGACTTTTGTTATCTGATTTCTGCCTCCAGGAAGTAGGATTTTTATTTTTTATTTTTACCTTTTAAAGACTTTATTTATTTATTTGACAGAGAGATAGAGAGAGAAAAAAATAAAAGAAAAGAAACATCACCACCTTGGGAAGAGAAACTCAAAAAGAGAAGATGCCACGTGATAATATCAACTATCAGGAAACTTTCGGAGTTAAAAATCAACACATTGAATGCAATAAATTCACGGGTTAGAATTTCAAGACTGCTGAATGACAAATGGCAAATGTCAAAAAGAAATGGCAAAAGAAAACTTCTAATTAACTTTCTCAGTAGGCTGCACTGGGACACTGCTAAATAAATGACACAAATTAGACAACCTAAAACAGAAATGGAACGGACCTTGAGAGATAATCAAAGTTAGTTCTATGGTCTCATGAACATAAAAACTTGGGACTTTCACTTTAGAAAGGAGATGAATGAGGCCCAGAGCAGCTCACTGTCTTACTTTTGGTCATCTAGTCAAAAAACAGTGGTGATGGGGATGATGTGCTGTTTTCCTGCCATCTGATGTATGACAATGTTGCTAGTCTACACACTTGTGATGGAGAATAAGACATTGGTTTCAGGTTAGGGGTGAACACTTAAGGAATGAGCCATTTCCTTGACTTATAAAGTTTAAACCCGCTGCCGGTGGGTTGGAATATAAAGTTGTATAAAATAGATATGGGCCTGAACAGTGAAGGCCTGGCCAAAACTTAAATCAGAGGTCCTAACCAGTAAACAGTAAGCTTATTGATAGGACTCAGGTTTCATGCAAGCGCCACTCTCTTCCCCCTGACTCTCTGTAGTGTCGCTGCCTCCTCACTGGGGAGGGAAGGAAGCGAAACACCATTGTCCTCTGTTCTACTCAGGGAATTCACTAACAGTGTTCCCTCAGTTCTCTCCCCTCTGCTGACTTGAAGGCTTCAGGGATATGAAAAACACTCCTTATTCACCAGAAAGATTGAAGAACCAAACAAAAGGACACTGTGTGTCCTATGCGCCACTATCACAGCCATCACACATTCCACAAGTCTAAAAATACACTTTGGGTCAAACATTCACTCAACCTTTTTCATATACCTACTATATGCCAGACACTGTACTGGTTGTCGAAATTTCTAAAAAGCACAGTCCCTGCTTATCAAGGAGCTTAGATCATTGCAATCGTGTGACTGGTGCTAGGGCCAGAGATGAGAGAAGGGTGTCCAGAGAGCATGCATAAGGGGCCAAGTGCCTGGACCCATGAGGACCTCTAGGAGAAGGTAGGGAATGTGGGGAAGGGGGGAAGGGGAGACTTCCTGGAGAGGATTCCCAAGCCATGCCCTGAAGGGCAAGAAGAAATTACCTAGACTAAAGGAGCTTCACATACAAAGGCACAAAACTATGCTGATGTTACAAGCCTCAACTGTTTGGTAGACTGAGAACATCTTCTATTTCAAGATCACTTCAATACCTAATTAAATAAACGAATACCGGGACACCTGGGTAGCTCAGTGGGTTAAGCCGCTGCCTTCAGCTCAGGTCATGATCCCAGGACCCTAGGATCGAGTCCTGCATCAGGTTCCTTGCTCAGCAGGGAGCCTGCCTCTCTCTCTGACTCTGCCTGCCTCTCTGCCTGCTTGCATGCTTTCTCTATCTCTCTTTCTGACAAATAAATAAATAAAATCTTTTGAATAAATAAATAAATAAACAAATACCATTGATGGCTTTCCTTTCACTGCTGAAGCTGCTTTTCTCTCTTAATAAAGCAAATGTATGGAAAGCTGGCAAGATCCACAGGGAGAGAATAAAATACAGCATCCTTAAGCTAAGCCTCTGGTGTAAGAGAGCCTAGGTCTGAATCTCAATTCTGACATTTACTAGCTGTAAATGTTTCAGGGACAAGTTTCTTGGCTTTTCTAACCCTTCGTTTCTATACCTGCAAGATGAAAATAATACCTTCTAAGACTGTCGTGAGGACTAAATGAGATAATGCATATAAAGGACTCAAACGGTTCCTAGTATATGTGAAATTCTTCATTTTCTCATTTCTTTCACAAATCTTGCAACATGATTTTCCAGTAACATTACCATGTGACATGAGTATCACCTTTGAGAAATGTTAAAGTGGAAGAAAAAAAATTTAAAAGGAGAAAGGTAAGTAAACAGAGTATTACCTAAAAATATAAGCTCTTTCTCTGCAGGAAGTTTTTTGTGGTTGCAGATTAAAGGAGATAACAGATACCATTTGTGAAATACAAAGCTCAAGAAACCATATAAGGTCTACATACTTAGTAGTTCTGAATTTAATTAACCAATTCAATAAAAAACCTTAGGATGTTCTTGCTTGATTTTCAGATTTTTCTTTTTTTTTTTTTTTAAAGATTTTATTTATTTATTTGACAGAGAGAAATCACAAGTAGACGGAGAGGCAGGCAGAGAGAGAGAGAGGGAAGCAGGCTCCCTGCTGAGCAGAGAGCCCGATGCGGGACTCGATCCCAGGACCCTGAGATCATGACCTGAGCCGAAGGCAGCGGCTTAACCCACTGAGCCACCCAGGCGCCCAAGATTTTTCTTTCTTTCTTTCTTTCTTTTCTTTTCTTCTTCTTCTTTTTTTTTTTTTTTTTTTTTGCCTCAACACAGTAATAAAATGATCAAGCCTATCAGAAGAACACCCTTATACTAAAATGTAGGTGTTATTAGTAGCAAGGTCAAGCAAAATTAAATAAAGCTTAAAACTACATTAATACACAATTTCTTTGCTCTTACAGACTAATCTTAAGAAAGTGTAAAGAACATTTACTATCTAAAATTACCTTTAATTTATTCTAAAAGGAGTCCAGGATTAAAAAGCATTAAAAACATTAATTCTGAATATCTGTTATAGCTTCTCATATAACAAGTGAATAGTACTTGATGACTTAGAAAGTTCTGAAGACAGGTACATTTTAAGGCAAAAATTCCCCAAGTGTATTTTGAATAATATGTCCTTCAAAATGCTCTGTGAAAAAAGTTCCATAGACAAACAGTATACCCTCTGTTGGAAAGAGCTGCATCTCCTTCCCTCCACACTTGCTGTTTTGGGTTATTCCACTCTCTACGCTTTGGATCCTGTTGTTTTCCACGTTCTTGAATACACTATCATTCATTCCTTTTCCTGTACATAGTCAGCTTCAACCCCTATCTGGATTGTCTCCCACTTGTCCATTCAATTTATCCCCTTTCAGATACTGCCCAGTTTTATCCTCCCTGCTTCCTGTCTTAATTTCGTTTACTCCTTGTGAAATAATGGAAGGAATACATATCAGTTACTGTCCCAGTTCCTGGCACAGAGCTCCTAAAACCCTTGGCATTTCCTAGGTGACAGGAGTGTCTTTTGTTCTTCTTTTGTTCTAATGAGGTGACTC
Organism: Mustela nivalis; assembly: GCF_964662115.1. Classification (NCBI taxonomy): domain Eukaryota; kingdom Metazoa; phylum Chordata; class Mammalia; order Carnivora; family Mustelidae; genus Mustela; species Mustela nivalis. Next base: position 83,105 of record NW_028134713.1, on the reverse strand, counting down.
TTGGTGGGCTCCTGGGTAGCTTTAGCATGGGGGCTGGTCACCAGAAAGACCAAGCCATGATTAGAAGCTTGGAACTTTCAGCCCCAGCACGCAGATCCTCCAGGAAAGGAAGAGGGGTTGGGAATTGAGTCAATGATCGTGCCTACATGATGAAGCCTCCATACAATTCCTAACGTATAGGATTTGGAGAGCTTCTAGGTTGCTCTAGAAGCTCTAGGTAGGCTCCTGCCTACATGCCAGGAGCATGGCACACACCCCAACTCCTCTTGTATGGAAGCTCCTGCTGGCTTCTGTAGCTCCTCATCTGGCTGTTCATCTGTATTCTTTATCTTATCTTTTATTATATAATAAATCAGTAATCATAAATAAGTGTTTCCTTGAGTTCTGAGAGCCATTCTAGCAAATGATGACACTCAAGGAGGGGTCATGGGAACCTCCGATTTACAGCTGATCAGTCAGAAGAGCAGGTGACAACCTGGGACTTACAACTGGGGTCTGAGGGAGATGCAAAGTCCTGTGGGGCAGAGCCCTTAACCTATGGAGTCTGCACTAACTCCAGTTAATGTCAAAAATTTAATTCAATTATAGGCCAACCAGCTGATATCACAGATAACTGCTTGATGTGTGAAAAACACACATCTGTTGTCAGAATTTAAGTGTGGAATGTTCTATGTGAGTGAAAAAGGAGAAACACGCAGTGTGTTTTTCCTATACAACCCTCAAGCTACTCCATTTGGCTGTTTGTCCCTTCCCTCCACTTCTATAGCTCACTCTACAGTCAACCAATCATCTCCTTTTCACTATATTCAATAATATTTCCTGATCCTCACTCCTCATGATAGTTGTGTAATATTTGACAATATTAATCTCTGCCTGCCTTTTGAAACATTCTCTTTCCTTGGCTACCTCAGCCTTCCCTTGGCTGCCATAACATAACATAACTCTTCTAGTTTACCTCCCATCTCTGCTGGCACTTCTCCACGTCCTCTGGCAAGCTTATCCTCTTCTACACAGAGTTATGTATTGAAGTCCTTAAAGCTCTGTCTTAGAATGTCTTTCTCCTTCCATATGATTTCAATTATCACCCACAGGCATTTGAGTTAAAAATTTCTATATCCTTCCCAGACCTCTCTTCTGAACTCTAGGGCTATATGCCGGACTATCTATTAGGTAGCTCCCTTTGAATATCCTGGAGGAATCAAACTCAACACATCCAAAACCAGACTCATGATTTTCCTTCCAAACCCCTTCCAATCTCTCAGTAAAGGGCATCACCTTCCAACCTGTTAAACAAATTCACACCCTGGCGTCATCCTTAATCATGTTCTCCAATTCACAAGCCCCTATCCAATTCAATATCAAATTCTCCCAGTTTTATTTCCTAAATATTTGAAGATTCATCCATTTCCAACTGGTCTCTCCCTATCTAAATTTATCTTCTCTGTGCTTAACTCTGGGTGAGTTTCTCAGTACCAACTTCCAATTAATGAACTCTTTCACTGTGGCCAGTCTAGAATTTATAATGTCTACTGAATTATTTCAATGACTATTTTTCATTCAAGAGTTTTAACTGATTCTTTCAAACATCCATCTGGTTCTTGTTTTACTTCTGCCTGTTTTTTGTTTCATATTTCCTTGCTTGCCTTAAATGGAATAATTTATTTGAATCTGAGCATATAAAACATACTTTTATTTTTTTGAGAGAGAGCTCTAAAGAATGAGAGCCTGGGGTAGGGGGAGATGGAAAGAGAGAAAGAACCTTAAGCAGAACCACACTAGCATGGAGCCCTACACCAGCCTCAATCTTACGATCCTAAGATCATGACCTCAGCCAAAATCAAGAGTGAGATGCTTAACTGACTGAGCCATCCAGGTGCCCCTAAACATACTTTAAAATACTTGAACCTTCAATGAATTAATTTGATCCGTGAATGTGTGTTTTGTTGGTTTTCTTTTTTAGCCTTAAATTTCCTCACACTTTGGACTTTCAGTTTGTATATTCATTTTCATTTTAAGTTAAGAGTTTTTGTTTGTTCTTTCTCTCTTATACATTCTCTCTGTTCTTAACTTCCATTATATCGATCCTATCCCTACCTAAAAGTTTTGGGATTACTAGTCTTCCTAGTTCCTGAGGTGATAGGAATATCACAGATCCTGTCACGTGTGGGTTGTAAGACTATTTCTTCTGTCTTCAACCCTGGGCTTGCAACTTGTTATAGTGCATTAACTTCAAATGGTAGTTAAAAGGTTTTTGTTTTGTTTTGTTTTGTTTTTCCCTCACCTCAGATGTGCTGCCATTTTGAGAAGGCTTACTCTTGCTCCAGCTTTAAACAATAAATCTGACTTTGTCCTATCTCACCTGGCACACTTTTAATCTTTACTACCACAAAGCAGTTGAAATCCCTGCCTCCATGCCTATTCTAGGACTCAGAGTTAAGTAGGCCTCTGGTTTCAACTACTCAAGAGTTCACTTGTGTTTTGCATTGTTTTTGAGCTTGGCAATATCCTTTTGGTTTGCAGTTTCTATAGCTCATCTATCATTGATACATATTTGGTACAGACGTCATATATCAAAGTGTGAATTTATGGAATCATCTTGACTGAAAGTCACTGATTTACTTTCCACATTACAGCCAGAATTATACTTTTAAAATGAAAACTGGATTATGTCAATTCCCTGCTTTCGATCACTCTTAGGACAAATATCCAAGTCCGTAAAGTCTACAAGGTCTGGACCCTTTCTGCTCCTACCATTCTGACCTGTCAGTCTCTCATACTTGCCTTTTCCATTACCCAGCTGCCTCCCTACTAAAGGCATTTGCACATGCTACTCTCTCTACCCCAAATCCACTTTCCATCCTTCTTTGTTATCTTTCTTTACCTAGTTGACATCCCTCTCATCTCAACTCATTTGCCATGTCTTCAAGAAAACCTTTCCTAATCTCCTTGTCTAGCTCAAGTTTTTTTCTTAAATATCTTTGTAGCACCATGTACTTTTGTTTGTTTGGTTGGTTGGTACCATTTATGACAACTGCAGTTGTACATGTATTTCTAGGATTATAATAACATCAGGCTCTAAACTCCATGGGGACAATGATCATGCCTGTTTTTATTTACCACTGATCCCCAAGCTAGCTATTGAATGATGGAAAGAAAACTCCAATCCTTCACAATATGATATTTAAGGTGCTTCAAACCAGGACCACAACCAACCTTTCTGACCTCGTGTCCTGCTATTACCAAGCAAGTAAGCTATGCTCCAGCTACTAGTGGTCTACTCGCTACTCTTCAAGTATGCCTGTATTTTCCGCCGCTAAACACTCATGACTCAAAATACTGCCTCTGCTTAGAGTACTCTCCCCACTAACTCTGCCTGATGAAGTTCATCTCAAATGTCACTTTGTTCATGAACTCTTTCCTTAATCTCCTTATCTACATCTCACTTATGGTGTTAATATGCCTGCCCTCCCCCCATTTGTGTATGTTTTATCACTTTTAGGTTGTGAGTTTTCTCAAGGGCAAGCCATTTGGCCATTTCCAGAACCACGTAATAGTCACTTAATATTTATCAAACTGAATGTGTGCACAAATAAACTTATTTTTGTTGATTTGTAGAAGATCTTATTAGAAAGTGACTATGCTGGGTATATCCTCAGGGGAGTCAAGATGGCGGAGAAGTAGCAGGCTGAGACTACATCAGATAGCAGGAGATCAGCTAGATAGCTTATCAAACCATTGCAACCACCTACAAATCCAACAGGAGATGGAAGAGAAGAACAGCAATTCTAGAAATAGAAAATTGACCACTTTCTGAAAGGTAGGACCTATGGAGAAGTGAATCCAAAGTGATGGGAAGACAGACCATGGGGGGAGAAACTGGCTCCAGGCAAGCAATGGAGCACCAAATCAGGACTTTTAAAAGTCTGCTTCACTGAGGGACATCGCTCCAGAGGCTAAACCAGGGTAAAGCCCTCGCAGGGTCAGCGTGGCCCCAGGACCCGCGGGGTCACAGAAGGATGGGGGGGCGCGGTCTGAGTGTCGCAGAGCTTGCAGGTATTAGACCAGGGCAGCCGGCTACAGAGACAGAGCTGAAGAGTGAGCTCTCAGCTGGGGGTTACCTTGAACCAGTCGCAGCCTGGGTGAGCTCGGAGTGCGGCTGGAGGCCAGGGAGACAGGAGTGATTGGGCGCTCTTCTCTGAGGGCACACTGAGGAGTGGGGCCCGAGCTCTTGGCTCCTCTGGGCTGGAGATTGGGACGCCACCATTTTCACTCCCGTCCTCCGAACTCTACGGAAAGCATTCAGGGAACAAAACCCCAAAGCAAACCCAAGCGGATTACTTAGCTCAGCCCCTGGTACGGGCGGTGCAATTCTGCCTCAGACAATACACTTGAGAATCACTACAACAGGCCCCTCCCCCAGAATATCAAGAAGAAATCCAGCCAAGACCAAGTTCACCTATCAAGGAGAGCAGTGGAATTCCAGAGGAGGAGAAAGCAAAACACGGAACTCATGGCTTTCTCCCCTGATTCTTCAGTCTTGCTGTTAATTTATTTTTTTTCTTCTGCTAAATTTTTTTAACTTTTACCCTTTTCTTTTTAATGTTTTTTAACTAGTTTATCTAATATATATATATATATATATATATACATATATATATATATATATATGTTTCTTTTTCATATTTTTTCTTTGTTTTCTTTTTTTAATTTTTTTTTTCTTTTCTGAACTTTTTTTTAATCCCCTTTCTCCCCACCACAATTTGAGGTCTCTTCTGATATGGTTAGAGCACATTTTCCTGGGGTCTTTGCCACCCTTTTAGTATTTTATTTACTCCTTCATATACTCATCTGGACAAAATGACAAGGCAGAAAAACCACAAAAAAAAAAAAAAAAAAAAAAGAACAAGAGGCAGTACCAAAAGCTAGGAACCTAATCAATACAGATATTGGTAATATGTCAGATCTAGAGTTCAGAATGAGGATTCTCAAGGTTCTAGCCGGGCTTGAAAAAGGCATGGAAGATATTAGAGAAACCCTCTCTGGAGAGATAAAAGCCCTTTCTGGAGAAATAAAAGAACTAAAATCTAACCAAGTTGAAATTTAAAAAGCTATTAAAGAGGTGCAATAAAAAATAAAGGCTCTTACTGCTAGGATAAATGAGGCAGAAGAAAGAATTAGTGATATGGAAGAAAAATGACAGAATAAAGAAGCTGAGCAAGAGAGGGACAAAGAGCTACTGGACCAAGAAGAGAGAATTCGAGAGATAAGTGACACCATAAGACGAAACATTAGAATAATTGGGATTCCAGAAGAAGAAGAAATAGAGAGGGGAGCGAGCAGAAGGTATATTGGAGAGAATTTCCCTAATATGGCAAAGGGAACAAGCATCAAAATCCAGGAGGTGCAGAGAACACCCCCCTGACCAAAATCAACAAGAATAGGTCCACACACAGTCACCTGATAGTAAAATTTACAAGTCTTAGCAATAAAGAGAAAATCCTGAAAGCAGCCCAGGAAAAGAAGTCTGTAACATACAATGGTAAAAATATTAGACTGGCAGCAGACTTATCCACAGAGACCTGGCAGGCCAGAAAGAACTGGCATGATATATTCAGAGCACTAAACAAGAACAATATGCAGCCAAGAATACTATATCCAGCTAGGCTATCATTGAAAATAGAAGGAGAGATAAAAAACTTCCAGGACAAACAAAAACTGAAAGAATTTGCAAACACCACACCAGCTCTACAGGAAGTATTCAAAGGGGTACTCTAAGCAAAGAGAGAGCCTAAAAGTAGTAGATCAGAAAGGAACAGAGACAATATACAGTAACAGTCACCTTACAGGCAATACAATGGCACTGAATTCATATCTCTCAATAGTTACCCTGAATGTTAATGGGCTAAATGCCCCAATCAAAAGACACAGGGTATCAGAACAGATAAAAAACCAAAACCCATCAAAATGTTGCCAACAAGAAACTCATTTTAGACCCGAAGACACCTCCAGATTTAAAGTGAGGGGGTGGAAAACAATTTACCATGCTAAGGGACATCAGAAGAAGGCTGGCGTGGCAATCCTTATATCAGATCAATTAGATTTTAAGCCAAAGACTATAATAAAAGATGAGGAAGGACACTATATCATACTCAAAAGGTCTGTCCAACAAGAAGATCTAACAATTTTAAATATCTATGCTCCTAACATGGGAGCAGCCAACTATTTATACCAATTAATAACAAAATCAGAGAAACACATTGACAATAATACAATAATAGTAGGGGACTTTAACACTCCCCTCACTGAAATGGACAGATCTTCCAAGCAAAAGATCAACAAGGAAATAAAGGTCTTAAATGACACACTGGACCAGATAGACATCACAGATCTATTCAGAACATTTTATCCCAAAGCAACAGAATACACATGCTTCTCTAGTGCACATGGAACATTCTCCAGAATAGATCACATCCTGGGTCATAAATCAGGTCTCAACCGGTATCAAAAGACTGGGATCATTCCCTGCATATTTTCAGACCACAATGCCCCGAAGCTAGAACTCAATCACAAGAGGAAATTTGGAAAGAACCCAAATACATGGAGACTAAACAGCATCCTTCTAAAGAATGAATGGGTCAACCAGGAAAGTAAAAAAGAATTGAAAAAATGCATGGAAACAAATGATAATGAAAACACAACCGTTCAAAATCTATGGAACACAGCAAAGGCAGTCTTGAGAGGAAAATATATAGTGATACAAGCCTTTCTCAAGAAACGAGAAAGGTCTCAAATACACAACCTAACCCTACACCTAAAGGAGCTGAAGAAAGAATAAGAAAGAAAGCCTAAACCCAGCAGGAGAAGAGAAACCATAAAAATCAGAGCAGAAATCAATGAAATAGAAACCAAAAAAACAATAGAACAAACCAACGAAAATAGGAGCTGGTTCTTTGAAAGAATTAATAAGATTGATAAACCCCTGGCCAGACTTATCAGAAAGAAAAGAGAAAGGACCCAAATAAATAAAATCATGAATGAAAGAGGAGACACCTCTTTCATAGTATGTGTTAGGAGTAACACCAAAGAAATACAAATAATTATAAGAACATACTATGAGCAACTCTATGCCAACAAATTTGACAATCTGGAAGAAATGGATGCATTCCTAGAGACATATAAACTACCACAACTGAACCAGGAAGAAATAGAAAACCTGAAGAGACCCATAAACAGTAAGGAGATTGAAACAGTCATCAAAAATCTCCAAACAGGGGCGCCTGGGTGGCTCAGTGGGTTAAGCCGCTGCCTTCGGCTCAGGTCATGATCTCAGAGTCCTGGGATCGAGTCCCGCATCGGGCTCTCTGCTCAGCAGGGAGCCTGCTTCCTCCTCTCTCTCTGCCTGCCTCTCTGCCTACTTGTGATCTCTGTCTGTCAAATAAATAAATAAAATCTTAAAAAAAAAAAAAAAAAAAAAAAAAAAGGAAAAAAAAAAAAAATCTCCAAACAAACAAAAGCCCAGGGCCAGATGGCTTCCCAGGGGAATCCTACCAAACATTTAAAAAAGGAAAAAAAAAAAAAAAAACATTTAAAGAATTAATTCCTATTCTCCTGAAACTGTTCCAAAAAATACAAATGGAAGGAAAACTTCCAAACTCATTTTATGAGGCCAGCATCACCTTGATCCCAAAACCAGACAAGGATCCCATCAAAAAAGAGAATTACAGACCAATATCCTTGATGAACACAGATGCAAAAATTCTCACCAAAATACTAGCCAAGAGGATTCAACAGTACATTAAAAGGATTATTCACCACGACCAAGTGGGATTTATTCCAGGGCTGCAAGGTTGGTTCAACACCCACAAGTCAATCAATGTGACATAACACATTAATAAAAGAAAGAACAAGAACCATATGATACTCTCAATAGATGCTGAAAAAGCATTTGACAAAGTACAGCATCCCTTCCTGATCAAAACTCTTCAAAGTGTAGGGACAGAGGGCACATACCTCAATATCATCAAAGCCATCTATGAAAAACCCACCGCAAATATCATTCTCAATGGAGAAAAACTGAAAGCTTTTCTGCTAAGGTCAGGAACATGGCAGGGATTATCACTGCTATTCAACATAGTACTAGAAGTCCTAGCCTCAGCTATCAGACAACAAAAATAAACTAAAGGCATCCAAATTGGCAAAGAAGAAGTCAAACTATCACTCTTCGCTAATGATATGGTACTGTATGTGGAAAACCCAAAAGACTCTACTCCAAAACTGCTAGAACTTGTACAGGAATTTAGTAAAGTGTCCGGATATAAAATCAATGCACAGAAATCAGTTGCATTTCTCTACACCAACAACAAGACAGAAGAAAGAAATTAAGGAGTCAATCCCATTTACAATTGCACCCAAAACTATAAGATACCTAGGAATAAACCTAACCAAAGAGGCTAAGAATCTATATGCAGAAAACTATAAAGTACTCATGAAAGAAATTGAGGAAGACACAAAGAAATGGAAAAATGTTCCATGCTCCTAGATTGGAAGAACAAATATTGTGAAAATGTCTATGCTACCGAAAGCAATCTACACATTTAATGCAATCCCTATCAAAAAATCCCACCCATTTTTTCCAAAGAAATGGAACAAATAATCCTAAAATTTATATGGAACCAGAGAAGACCTTAAATAGCCAAAGGAATATTGAAAAAGAAAGCCAAAGTTGGTGGCATCACAATTCTGCACTTCAAGCTATATTACAAAGCTGTCATCATCAAGGCAGCATGGTACTGGCACAAAAACAGACATATTAATCAATGGAACAGAATAGAGAGCCCAGAAATAGACCCTCAACTCTATGGTCAACTAATCTTCCACAAAGCAGGAAAGAATGTCCAATGGAAAATAGACAGCCTCTTCAATAAATGGTGTTGGGAAAATTGGACAGCCACATGCAGAAAAATGAACCATTTCCTTACACCACACATGAAAATAGACTCAAAATGGATGAAGGACCTCAATGTGAGAAAGGAATCCATCAAAATCCTTGAGGAGAACACAGGCAGCAACCTCTTCGACCTCAGCCACAGCAACATCTTCCTAGGAACATTGCCAAAGGCAATGGAAGCAAGAGCAAAAATGAACTATTGGGATTCCATCAAGATCAAAAGCTTTTTCACAGCAAAGGAAACAGTTAACAAAACCAAAAGACAACTGACAGAATGGGAGAAGATATTTGCAAACGACATATCAGATAAAGGGCTAGTGTCCAAAATCTATAAAGAACTTAGCAAACTCAACACCCAAAGAACAAATAATCCAATCAAGAAATGGGCAGAAGACATGAACAGACATTTCTGCAAAGAAGACATCCAGATGGCCAACAGACACATGAAAAAGTGCTCCACATCACTCAGCATCAGAGAAATACAAATTAAAACCACAATGAGATATCACCTCACACCAGTCAGAATGGCTAAAATTAACAAGTCAGAAAATGATGGATGCTGGCGAGGATGTGGAGAAAGGGGAACCCTCCTACACTGTTGGTGGGAATGCAAGCTGGTGCAACCACTCTGGAAAACAGCATGGAGGTTCCTCAAAGAGTTGAAAATAGAGCTACCCTAGCAATTGCACTACTGGGTATTTACCCTAAAGATACAAACGTAGTGATCTGAAGGGGCACGTGCACCCGAATGTTTATAGCAGCCATGTCCACAATAGCCAAACTAGATGTCCATCAGCAGATGAATGGATAAAGAAGATGTGGTATATATACACAATGGAATACTATGCAGCCATCAAAAGAAATGAAATCTTGCCATTTGCAACAACGTGGATGGAACTAGAGGGTATCATGCTTAGTGAAATAAGTCAATCAGAGAAAGACAACTATCATATGATCTCCCTGATATGAGGAAGTGGAGATGCAACATGGGGGCTTTGGGGGGTAGGAGAATAAATGAAACAAGATGGGATCGGGAGGGAGACAAACCATAAGTGACTCTTAATCTCACAAAACAAATTGAGGATTACTGGGAGGAGGGGGGTTGGGAGAAGGAGGGTGTGGTTACAGACATTGGGGAGCGTATGTGCTATAGTGAGTGCTGTGAAGTGTGTAAACCTGGTGATTCATAGACCTGTACCCCTGGGGATAAAAATACATTATATGTTTATAAAAAATTAAAAAAAAAAAACTTTGCTGAATTAAAAAAAAAAAGAAAGAAAAAAGAAAATGACTATGCTGTATTTAAGTTTCATCAAATAAAACATGACAGTGAAAAAACCCTTCTTGGTTTTTAGTTATACACAACAAATATTTGGTTGTTTTATGTTGTACTGAAATCAAAATCAGAACACATGGAGAGGACAAAAGGACATATTTTATGGCTCCTAAAGTAGCACAAAGAAATGTATAAAAAAACTCTACAAAGTTCTATTTATTCCTTCTGCTATTAAATTTGAGAATATCCTATTTTCCAAATGGGACAGCCAGATTGAGAGTTTAAACACTTAGGGGCTCTAGGTGGGGGACAGGGGTTGGAGTCTGGCAGTAAGGCAATAAAGAGAGTGGACCTGTTCCCTGCTAGAGCTAGAAAACATACAGATTACTGGCTATAGTGACATTCTCATTTTGAGAACCTGCCATATCCCAGGGAAATGCAGAGAGGGGGTTTTCTTGAATTGGCAGGGTCCAAGTTGGTGGATTAAAAGAGGAAAAAACCAGGTAAGTAATCTCAGGGTTTAGGGGTCAGAATGAACAGAACAGAAAACCTAGTGGATATAAAGAAAGAAAGAAACCAAGTATCAGAATAGCAGAAAAAGCAGCAGAACAAAGAAACAGTGGGAAGGATTCCCACCTATTTCTTCTATAGCCACACATCAAAACAACTGTATGTCTTTTTGTAAAACATCATAAAAGTGGTCTCTAACTTATATTTATACTTGTTTAAAGAGAAGTCTTACACACTTGAAACAATTGTCAGAGAATCCCCAATAATCTTCAAATGCTAGAGTAGGCCTTGCAATTACATAAAACAACTGGATAGATGGGCCAACTTCACTAGCACAGGTACAGATAACAATATTAATACAAAAATAACCAAAGATTTTGAGTACATTGGGTGTGGGGGGAAAGTCCTTAAGTTCCAAAGCATTTCAAACCACAGAAAGGGTAAGTTTTTTTCTTTGCATTTCCACTGGTTCTAAAAATAAACCTTTACTATTTTCCACATTATAAAGGAAATGTAAGTTTGTTATTTTAAAAAATTCTAACACTACACAAATATGTAATATAGAAAGCCAATGTTCTATATAACCTTTCCCTTTGGAGGTAACTAGTGTTTACCAGTTGGGTACCAGCCACTTTCTTTTTAAAATTTTTTTTATTACTTGAGACCTAGTAATAGAAGAGTTGCTTTGAATAAGTTTATACTGATGATTTCAGTTTCTCCTTTGAGCTGTACCTTTGCTACTCCACTGCTAAGGAAACAAAAAAGGAAAAAGAAAAATCCAAAATACACGCTGATCCTCCAAAACAGGCAAGTTACAAGCAAGACTAACCCCTGAAGAAAAATCAAAGGTGACTGGACAAAACTGCTACACTAAGTGGCAGAACCAAATATTACTTGATATTGAAAAATGGAGTAAAAAAAAAAGTACTGACCTTTCTTATTATTCTCGGTAATCAAAAACGGGGACAATATCTTTTCCTTCATAGAAGACTGAACCAGCCTACCTAATTATCTATGTTTTTTAGTTTTTAAAAAAGAACGGTGTACAAATAAGGTTAGGAAGTGCTCAAAAAACTGCACAATCAAGGGGAGGGTATATCAAAGAGACAGGAGCCAATAAAAAGCTTGTAATTGCCAAAGCTAGAATAATGTGAACAAAATAAGTACTAGATTATAACCCAAAGTATAAAATAAAATATCCATGAGTCCATACTACTATAAATAAAGATTAAATAAATAAATAAATGGGGGAGAATATACAAATTTCCCATGGAGAACTTAAAATAACTTACGTGAATATCCTGCCTCCAAGGAGGTAGAGCCTAACTTTCCCCCTCTCTATGTATAGCTGCACGTGGACTTCCTTCCAAAGATTACAGCATGGAAACAGGAGAGAGAGAATAACTTCATGCTGGAGAAACCTGACAAACCCTTCCTCAGCAGGTAACAGAAGTTAGTATCAACAGGGTAAGTCATGTTGATATTATGTACTTTTTATATGATGTTATAGGGCTGGTACTTTACCTCTATGGTCTTCCTCCCCAAACCTATTACTCCAGAGTAATCATGAGAAAAACATCATACAAATCCCAACTGATGGACATTCTACATATTACCTGCACATCACTCAGCAAAACTATCAAGGTCTTCAAAATAAAGTCTGAGAAACTGTCACAGGGAAGAGGAGTCTAATGAGACACGATGACTAAAGATAAGGTATTCTGGGTGAGAGCCTATGGCAGATACTATGATATCTCTATGTCATTTTTTTTCTCTCTGATGACATGTCAAGAGTGACAACCAGGGAATGGACATTGAAATGGAATTAATAAAACTAAATACTGGTGAGTAATTAAAAATTTGGTATACTTAGGATTGTTTTTACACCCATGGAACTACGTGGCTTTGCAATTTTCACTTTCAAATTCTTATTCTGGTAAAAGACTGATATTGATAAAACACTTTATGAATATTTTGCAGGGTTATTTTGGGCTATTTGAAGAGGAAGTGCTGTTTCCATTTATCTTCTCAGTTTAAACCCAGTAAGATTGCCTGTTACTTCTTTCTTAAACTGATGAGAAAATTTTTAAGTCGTTTTCCTGCTGTTTATATCAGAGTACGTGAAGATCTTTTTCAGGAGAGGGAGATCTATAATAATTGGAAAGCTTCAATGTAGACTAATTCTATAATTTTATGTACACAAGCAAGTTCTAGGCATTTATGATTTACCAAAACTGAGTGAGAAAAATGCTCTGCTGATTAAATTAAATGTTGTTGAGTTACAAACTTCTTTTTCCACATTAAAGAAATCACATTTGGGGTACCTGGATGGCTCAGTGGGTTAAAGCCTCTGCCTTCGGCTCAGGTTATGATCCCGGGGTCCTGAGATCGAGCCCCGTATTGGGCTCTCTCAGCGAGGAGCCTGCTTCCTCCCCTCTCTGCCTGCCTCTCTGCCTACTTGTAATCTCTGTCTGTCAAATAAATAAAAATCTTTAAAAAAATTTTTTTAAATGGCATTTGCCATAATTACTTAACAAAAACCAAATGCAATTCTGATATTTCAACTCACCTGTGCATCTCTTTAAATCTTAAGAGTGCTTACTACAAGGGAAACATATTAGGAATATATACTTCCTGGCCAGATTTTTTAAAAACTGCAATAAAATGATAAGTTTTTAAGAAAAGATCTAGTACTGCTATGGATTACTGTAAGTCAGAAGGGAAAAATCGGAAAAACCTATTTTCCGAAGAGGTCAGAAATCAACAGTCCTGCTACCAGGCCTCTGGCCACCCTGAGACAGCATTAGAAATACTGAGTTACTGAGGCCTGTTCTCCCAAGCTCACAACTGTTCTTCTGACACTTTTACTGCTGATGCTTACACAATCTATTTGCTTGGACCAATAAGAAGGCTGTAAAGAGCACTCAGAGTGCCCACATAAGAAATCTCTTTGGCTTAAATATTAGGAATAATGGTACTTTCTCTAAACAATTTGTTTCCATTTGATCTTGTGAATTATGTGAATCCCCCAAATCAATGACTCTTACAGTAGAAATAACTTCCTTAAGAAGTGCACCAGAATGATGTGTTTTCAAACTTCTCCACTTTCTGATATATCTTAACTCTCCCCAAACCCATCCCAGACCCTTTGAGAATCTCTTTAGGTAATGAGAGTTTTTATAAATGGCAGTGTGGAGTGCTTATGAATGATGTGTAGGGAGATAAAAGGACGAACCCCTGCTCTTCGGCAATCATGTTTTCATCTTCAAGTTTGTTGATGGAATTTATAACCACATTACTAGAGCACTTCATTGGTATGAATTTTGTGAACCAAACTCAAACCTCTTATTCTTCCTAAGTTTATTTGCCCTTTGTGCTCTTACTTTAATTTTATTTTAGCTTATATTAAGTTTATTTTATTTTATTTTTTGCAATGCATACATCATTATAACCATCTTTTATCTCACAGAACCAAGCAGGACAGAAACCATCTACAAATAAAGAGTATCTACTTTGGATTTGGGGGATGAGTACTTGAAGGAAATGTATACTCTTCCTATAATATCTAGGAAAGAAAATGTCTAAGTGAAATACTGCAGGAAAATTTAAGCTCTAAATTAATCTCAATTGTATTTGAGAGAAAAATCAGCCTTTCAATAGTTAAAAGTCTGAAATAGAAACTTTTAAAAGGAAAAAGACCTGTTATTTTAAAATAAATATTTTAACACAAAATTAATGACTAATAAAGTATTACCACTGTAATACTCATTAGGGACAAATTTATACAACTTCAAAATTTAGACAATTTCAAAAATATGTTTGAGTAAATTTACTATTCCTTCTGGAACTGCTGTGTACCTTACAGATTTAACAATATATATTTTTACATTTTGGCTCAAGTGGGTATTTTACTTTCATAGGTAGCTCTACCTAGCACATTCCTGAGAAGCATGTTTTAAAATACTGTCATAGAAGCAAGGTATACACAATAATGATTCACAAAGACAATCTCACCACACCCCAAACAGTTATCACACAAACATTATGAGTGGCACATCAAGAGAAGAATCAACTTGCCATTAAGATTTTGTCAGCGAGAAAACAGATATGGGAGCCTGGCAACACTGTATTCCTAACAATGCTGTTCTAAAACACACAATCATTTGACTGACTAATGCAATTGGGGAAATTTTGTTTCCAATACTATGCAAAGTATACCCTTTTGGGGATATCCTAGAAGAAACAGATATGAGACCAAATTCATTACAGCAAGTTTGCCTGGCTTCATTCATCTTGTACTTATTCTCTTGATTACTTCACCAAAAATCCACTTATGTGACAGTCCATCATTCACTCCATTAGCAATCAGTCCATGCAAGAATAATTCTGAATCGTATAGACTATTTCAGTAATCATGTGACAAAACAGAAGTCTTACAACATGTGAAGCAGGTGGAGCGGGTGGAATTGCACATGGATAAAGGAAGTCCCCAGCCAGTCTGGCATTATTTGATCTAGGGTAATGTGACTTCATTGAGTTACCGTGTCATGAAAGAAGGAGAGTAAGAAAAAAAAAATTTGCATGTGTTTTTCAGTAAACTTCTGGATTGGCATTCACAAACACCTATTTATTTTTCCAAGTCACTTACATCACCTCTGACTATCCAGATGCAAGTATTTTTAAAAATAAGGAATCAAGATTAGATCTACTTTTCCACTTCATGTAATAATAAGTGTACATGGGTGCCTGGGTGGCTCAGTGGGTTAAGCTGCTGCCTTGGGCTCAGGTCGTGATCTCAGGGTCCTGGGATGGAGTCCCACATCGGGCTCTCTGCTCGGCTGCTCGGCAGGGAGCCTGTTTCCCTCTCTCTCTCTCTCTGCCAGCCTCTCTATCTACCTGTGATCTCTCTCTGTCAAATAAATAAATAAAATCTTTAAAAAAAAAAAAACAAGTGTACAGATTAGAGAACACATGTCAGTCCTTCTTAAATCCTAATGAAATCAAACTTAAATGCTGCTACCAAGTTCTCTGCCTTAATATCCATAGTCCAAGTTTATAGTTCCAATTGTTTTTCTTCTTTCCTTTTAAAAAAAAATCTTAGGCTGACAAATACATACTAACAATGACTTATTTGGGTGATTATTTCAGACTTCCTCAAGAGAAAAAAGCAATTCTATGGGTTTGATAATCCACATAATCACTTTTAGTCTTGGGCCTTCCTCAATCAGCACATTCCCTTTGGCTAATTAACGTTTTTTAAAATTCATACTCAGGTACCTTAAAATTGTCAAAATGCTAATAAACTACTTGATAATATAATACTTATTATAAATATTACATATAAGTATATATAATATATAATTATAATATATAAGTATTATATATAATACTTATTATATATAATAAGTATTATATATAATACTTATATAACTACTTGATATATAATACTACTTGGTTATGGAAATATGGCAAACTTCTATTTTGAAAGTGGAAGAAGTATATTATTCTTAAGACCCAGTTTCAGTACCTTAAAATGAGTTTCATATAGTCACTTAAAAAAAACAGATTCCCAATCCAAGATTAAGACGTCTAATAATTTTGAGTGTTTGACTTTTATAAATTGCTTATTTTTGTAAAGCAGTATGAACACACTTCTGAGACACTGTTTATATAATAATGGTTCTCAAAATGTGGGCCCCCCAACCCAGAAGCATCAGCATTACTTAAGAACTTTTTAGAAACATAAATTCTCAGCCCCACCCCAGACCTTCTGAATCAGGAACTCTGAGTATAGGGCCAGCATCCTGTTTAACAAGCATTCAAGGTGGTTCTGAGGCACACTGAAGTCTGAGAATTGGTATTCTAAAGTATAGCAGAATCTTTAGTGGTTCAGTTTATAATACTACATATTTATTTATCTTTAAGAATATCTTAAGAATGGGATGCCCTGGGTGGCTCAGTTGGTTAAGCCGCTGCCTTCGGCTCAGGTCATGATCCCAGTGTCCTGGGATCGAGTCCTGCATTGGGCTCCTTGCTCATTGGGGGGCCTGCTTCTCTCTCTGCCTCTGCCTGCCACTTTGCCTGCTTGTGCGCTCTCTCTCTGACAAATAACTAAATAAAATCTTTTTTTTTAAGATTTTATTTAGTTATTTGACAGAGAACACAAGTAGGCAGAGAGGCAGGCAGAGAGAGAGAGAGAGAGAGAGAGAGAGAGAGAGAAGCAGGCTCTGCACTGAGCAGAGAGCCCGATGTGGGGCTCGATGCCAGGACCCTGGGATCATGACCTGGGCTGAAGGCAGAGGCTTTAACCCGCTGAGCCACCCAGGCGCCCCTAAATAAATAAAATCTTAAAAAAAAAAAAGAATTAAAAAAAAAGAATATCTTAAGAATATGTTAGTTTTTTCTAAAGAAACAGAATGAGTACTTGCAAAAATATATAAATTGGATAAAGTAAAAAGTGTTTTCCTGGATGAAAGTTTAAGCTAGAAATAACTGGTTTAATAACTGTGTCTATAACTCCTACCCTTAAAAACACTGAAAGAACCATTAAAAAAAATTTTTTTTTTAATTTTAGAGAGAGTCAGGGAGAGCAAGCACAAGTGGGAGGGGCAGAGGAAGAAGAAGAGAGAATCCCAAGCACGGCTCTGTGCTCAGCACCGAGCGTGACGCAGGGCTCGGCTCAATCTCACGACCCTGGGATCGTGACCTGAGCCGAAACCAAGAGTCAGTTGCTTAACTGACTGTGCCATCCAGGTGCCCCAAGAACCACTTTTTAAATTCCACTGGAAAGAAACTATTGTTAACCAGCTGACTAAAATTAAGAAAATATTTAGAAATAATCTTCAATCACTTATTTCCAATCATTAGTAATCAACAAAACTTATGAAAGTAAACTGGGAAAAATGACAAGTTTTTGATTCTAGATTTCAGTATAGAAAAAATTACTCACCTTCTCAGAGCAAACATGGGGCCAGTATATGTTCTTTGAAGGCAAGTAGCAGCATGACATCCTAGTTTTGAGACCAAAGGAACAAGGCCTTCTACCTCTACACCCGGCCCTTAAGAACTAGTCTTAAGCAGGAGGAACAATTATATAAACAAAAGTATTGAAAAGTTAAGGAGGTTTAATAAAAATACTTCAATACTTAATCTAACATTTGCCACTGCACACACAGTAAGGTATTTAAGAGTTTCTTTGCTACTTCAACATTATTGAAACATAATTTCAAGCACAATTGGTGTTAAAGTCCATAATATTTCTAGTTTGGGCAAAAAGAAATATGTCCAAGATTAAATACACACACACACACACACACACACACACACACACACACCAAACATAAGAACATATCTTAGGTTCTTTATGGTACTGAAACATTTCTAAGAGGTTATGTAAATCAACAGAAAGAAATAAAATAACTTGGGTGGCAGGAGAAAAAAGCGAACTCATTGCCAAGTAAATGCTACTGCCAAATGACCTTTAATGACTAAAACCCATGTTTCCATTTTTCTCTCACTGTAGTAAAACCAACTAAAAGATGGCAATCAAAACAAATTCGGCAATGTTTCTACCAAACTACTTTCTATTCAATGCCCCTACCATGCCATAAGAAGGAAAGCATTCAGTGCTGATCTCTGGCCATAATTCTTTTAAATTACATTATAAATTTTCATTCTGCATAAGCTATTTTAACCAATTCTCAGTTATCTACAAAAATTGGTAGTAGAGTTTTGAACAGCTAGCAAGATTATCTAAAATGATGTCCTTTTTTTCCTATATCCCCTCTACTAAAGGAGCTTATGAACAACTGAAAATCCAAAACGTAAGCTGCAAAAGGAGCAAAGAACAAAGGCACTAGGACGAATTATGGGTAGAAGTGTGTGTGTGTGTGTGTGTGTGTGTGTGATAGAGAAAGAGAGAGAGAGAGAGACAGGGGAGACAATGAGAAAACTCAACATAAGAAGCTTTCCACTTTATATCCTTTTGTTTTTTAGATGAAAGGTTAATATGGTGTCCTTGTCTCCTCAAGGCGATCTCACATTGTCAATTATTTTTTTTTAAAGATTTTATTTATTTATTTGACAGAGAGAGATCACAAGTAGGCAGAGAGAGAGGAGGAAGCAGGCTCCCTGCTGAGCAGAGAGCCCGATGCAGGACTCGATCCCAGGAGCCTGAGATCATGACCTGAGCCGAAGGCAGCGGCTTAACCCACTGAGCCACCCAGGCGCCCTCACATTGTCAATTATTAATGATGAATTGGTGACTCAAAAGAAAAACCCATCTTAAAAATGAAAGTTGTGAAAGTATATGTAAAATATGAGTCATTGAAACTTCAGAATTTCTACCTGATCACTCTAGAAAAAAACAATCAAAAACAAATGCATCAGTTCTTTCCACATAAAACCATGGTGAAAAAAACTGCTATTGGAAAAACAAACAAACAAAAAAAAAACCCAAAAAACCCAAAACCTGAGCAAAGTCAGTTTGCATGGTCATGTTGAAAACTCATTTCTAGCTCCCAGGCTAGACCTGACCCTTATATCAAACAAGGCACCACCAATCTGTGTGCCAGCCATTAGAGCTGTTCAAAAACAGTAATTCTCTTTCCTTCTGTGTACATATCATAGGACTGCCTCCACTATCTTGCTGAACTCAGGTGTACCTGCACAGCTTGTATCAGCTGCTAATTATGGGCAGAAGTGATAGGTATCAAATCTGAGCAGAAGCTTTATGAGTCAGTGTGTACTCTGCCATTGTCCCCTTTCTCTCTGCCACAGTGACTGGCAATATTTCAGAAAGTTATTCTGTGTCCTGGAATGAGGATGATGATGATGCAGAAGATCCACAATGAACATGTAGCATGAACAAGAAATAATTTGTTTGAAGCCACTGAAATCTGGGGTTTATTACTGCAGCATAACCTATCTTAATACTAATACAGTCTTTTATTTTCTCTATATGGTTAATGTATTTCCTATTTAAATATTTTGCAGAAAAGTTAGCCATTAATTTAGAGAACTTGGGGTACCTGGGAAGTGCAATTGTTAAGCGTCTACCTTCGGCTCAGGTCATGATTCCAGGGTGCTGGGACTGAGCCTCTGTGTTGGGCTTCTTGCTCAGTGGGAAGCCTGCTTCTCCCTCTCCCACTACCCCTGCTTGTATTCCCTCTCTCACTGTGTCTCTCTCTTTGTCAAATGAATAAATAAAACCTTTAAAACATTTAAGGACGGGGCGCCTGGGTGGCTCAGTGGGTTAAAGCCTCTGCCTTCGGCTCAGGTCATGATCCCAGGGTCCTGGGATCGAGCCCCACATCGGGCTCTCTGCTTGGCAGGGAGCCTGCTGCCTGCTGCCCTGCCCCCGCCCCCCTCTCTGCCTGCCTCTCTGCCTACTTCTGATCTCTGTCTGTCAAATAAATAAATAAAATATTAAAAAAAAAAATTTAGGGACTCAAGTTCAGCTAATAAGCATCAGTTAAAAAAAAATGAAGACTCCCCAAACTAAAAAACTCAAAGAGGAGACTATCCATTATATTTAAATTAGGAAACTAAACACAACATAAAAAAAGACCTCGCTGTTGTTCCTACAAAGTTAAGGCCATGGACAAATAAATGCACTCACAAGGTGACTGGTTGTTGGTTGTTGTTGTTGTTGTTGTTTTTTTCCCTATTAAAATGTATTGGACTATGTGCCAGGTACTGCAATAAGTGCTTTTCAAGGATCAGCTCATTTAGTCTTTACGTAAGGCATGAGGAAGTTAAGAGTCTTAGCTGAGATCACAAAGCTAGCAAGTGAACTAGGGTACAAAATGGTGAAACTCAAGAAGTCTTTCAGAATTAACCCTGAAGGAAAACCAGATGCTATTTCTACAGGTCATACAATGTACTTTATATCTATTTGTTCACTGTTTCATTCATTTACTAAGTATCTACTATGCAATTTATTATGTGCAAGGCCCTTTTCTCAGTATTCAGAATCTAACTGTGAACAAGATGCACAAAATCGTTTGGAAATTTAATAAAGTAAGCAACCCCACGCATATGTAGTGGTAGCTACAAAGTGTTGTGAAGGAATTAAATAAACTATTGCTGTATAATTAACTACCTCAAAACCTGGATTAAAATAACCACTTATTTTCTCAAGGTACTATGGGTTGCCAGTTTGGGTTTGGCTCAGCTAGACAGTTATTCTGCTCTACATGGTACTGTTTAGGCCAATCCACATGTTCAAAATCAGTTGGCAGATCCCAGATGACCTTACTCATGTGTCTGGAGTCTTAGGGGAGATGGCTGTGCACATGCTTTCTCTTGTCCCCTTTCTCCTTCTCCCTCTCTTTTCATGTGGCATCTCATCCACGAAGAGACTAATGTGGGATTGTTCACAAGGTGGTAGTTCCTATAGAGTGACAGCATAGCTGCATGGCCTGTGGAGCCCGTGCTTGGAAGTCTCATAATGTCATTTATGCCACATTCTACTCCTCAGACCAAACCATAAAGCAAGCTCAGATTCAAGAGATGGGAAATAAGACTCCATTTCCTGATAAGAGGAACTGCAGAGAATCTGTGGCCATTTTTTAAAATTTATTTTTTATTTATTTTCGGCATAACAGTATTCATTATTTTTTCACCACACCCAGTGCTCCATGCAATCCATGCCCTCTATAATACCCACCACCTGGTACCCCAACCATTCATTATTTTTTCACCACACCCAGTGCTCCATGCAATCCATGCCCTCTATAATACCCACCACCTGGTACCCCAACCTTCCACCCGCCCGCCAATTCAAACCCCTCAGATTGTTTTTTAGAGTCCATATTTAATGCACCACCCAAGAAAGTAAGGTGGATATAACTGAAAATATACACAGAAGGTAGGAGAGCAAACTGCAGTTACTTTAGAAGAATTAGGGAAGACATATGAGGTGCTGATAAAGAAGAAAGAACATTACAGGCTGAAGGAATAGCAAGTACAAAGACACCGAGGCAGGAAAAAGTTCGGTATGCTTGAGGAATAGGAAAAATTCTAGTGTGTCCATAATTCAATGAAAGAGGGAAAAAAAAAAAATAAAGACATGAGGCTAAAAAGAGAGGGAAAGTTCAGGTGATGAAAGGCACAATACTCCATGATCAGGAACTTGGATCTTATTCTAAGGGTAAGTGAAAGTCACTGGGACAAGGGTGAAAAAGCAAGGAGACCACTTAGGAGATTAGATGAGAGATGATGTTAATGGAGATAGAAAGAAATAGTAAGATTATGGGATATACTTAGGGGTTATGACCAATAAAACTTGCTAGTTAACTGGATGTGGGGCAAGTGAAAAAGAACAATTGAGGTTAGGATCTTTGGTTTTTGACTTGAACAATTAGGAAGCTGGTGGTGCCAATTACCTACTCACTTAAGCTCTAAAAAACACAATTTAATTTTTACTTCTGATTATCTATGCAATGCATTTCCTCAGAAGTATTATTAAGAGTCAAAACAGTATGTTGTTGGGGGATGGCTGTTCATAAAAAGATTCATGAACTTAAAACTGCTCTAAAGAGATAAGTTTATTAAAATAAAAGAAATGCAACCTAAGAAAATCCAAAATACTGTATCTTGCAGCAGGTAATGTGAACGTGCTACACAAAGGTTGATCAAAGGTTCAAGGGTACAAGAGTTCACAGCTGACGCTTTAAATTAGTAAAAATATAAAATTTAGTCAAATTTGACTTCAAATTACAACATATACTGGAGAAATGAATGTTATGAAAACTGTTTTACAATACTTATTTATTTTTTTAATTTTTTAAAAATAATTTTTATTCATTTATTTGACAGAGACAGAGCACAAGCAGGCAGAGTAGCAGGCAGAGGGAGACGGAGAAGCAGGCTCCTCACTGAACAGAGAGTCGGATGTAGGGCTCGATCCCAAGATCCCAGGATCATGACCTGAACTGAAGGCAGCCACTTAACTGACTGGTCCACCCAGGTCCCCTGTAATACTTACTTAAAACAAATTCTTATCCAAGTATTTTGGGTAAACACTATTCTCTATTCTGACATTTTAGGCAAATTTTTTAAAAAAGATTTTATTTACTTATTTGAGAGAGAGAGAGAGCACAAGTAAGCAGAGCAGAAGGCAGAGGGAGAAGGAGAAGCAGGATCCCCACCAAGCAGGGACCCTGGGATCATGACCTGAACTGAAGGCAGATGCTCAACAACTGAGACACTGAGGCGCCCCCATTTTAGGTAAGTTTTTAAGAAAAGAATCATATACAAGGATCACTATTAATAAACAACAATGTGCACAATATACTACGAATGTCTTGTTTAGATAAGGTGACCATTAGTCTAATCATGTTAGCATTAGACATTAGCATTAACATGGTTAGCATTAACATGGTAATCATGTTACCATTAGTCTAATCATGCTAGCAATTCCTAACATTTTTGGCCTAAAGACATATCCTCACATTTTAAAACTGTATCTGGCATGGAATAGGTGCTCAATAGACAGGAACTGAAGTTACATCGTGATTCCCAGCTAGGACGTTCTGTCCTCAAACTGGAGGTTATATAATTAATCTGTTGGTGATTCAGAACACTTCCCTCTTCTTCAAAATAAAAATATAAACCAGAACCTTTCTCCTTCAGAAAATTTGAAACTAGATATATATTTTTAAAGCAGGATATACTTTATACTTGAAAAACATCTATAAGGTTGGTAGCAAACCTTCTAGAACTCTTAGAAGAAAACAGAGGAATATATCTTCATGATTAGGTAATGATATTTTTAGATATGACACCAACAATGACAGGCAACAAAAGAAAAAAAAATAGATAAACTGGACTTCATCAAAACTAAAAACTTTTGTGCTTCAAAGGTTACCACCAAGAAACTGAAAATACAATCCAAATGGGAGAATATATTTGCAAATTGTATGTCTGATAAAGGTCTATTATTCAGAACATATAAAAAATTACAATTCAATAATAAAAAGACAAGTAACCCTATTAAAAAATAGGTAGATTGGGGCGCCTGGGTGGCTCAGTGGGTTAAAGCTTCTGCCTTCGGCTCAGGTCATGATCTCAGGGTCCTGGGATCTAGCCCTGCATCGGGCTCTCTCCTCTCTCTCTGCCTGCCTCTCTGACTACTTGTGATCTCTCTCTCTCTGTCAAATAAATATATAAACTCTTTAAGAAAAAAAAATAGAGGATTTTAAGAGCTATGTCTCCAAAGAAAAGACACAAATGGCCAATACACACGAAAAGATACTTAACATCCTACATCATTAGGAAATGCAAATCAAAACCCACAAAAGATACCACTTCATATGCACTAGACGGTTATAATAAAAAAGACTGATGATAGCAGATGTTGGTGAGGATATAGAGAAACTACAACTCTTAGATACTGCTATGGAAATGTAAAATGGTATAGCTGCTTTGGAAGTTTGGCAGGTCCTCAAAAAGTTAAATAATTACCATATGACCTAGCAATTCTACCTCCATGTGTATATCCAAAAGAACAGAAAACATGTCCACAATGCAGCAAAAGTGCATTGCAAGTTTATAGCAATATAGGCCTACCTCAAGAAGCAAAAAAACAAAACAAACAAACAAAAAAAAAACCTCAAATAAAAAACTTAACCTTATACCTGAAGGAGCTAGAAAAAGAATAAACAAAATCCAGCAAAAGGAAGGAAATAATAAAGATTAGAACAGAAATAGGGGCATCTGGGCACCTACCTTAGTCAGGTAAGTGTCTGACTCTTGGTTTTGGCTCGGGTCATAATCTTCAGGTTGTGAGATCGAGCCCTGAGCTGACTCCATGCTCAGCACGAAGTCCGCCTGAGATTCTCTCTCCCTCTCCCTCTGTCCTTCCCTCCACTCATACTCACCCTCTCTCTCTCTTTCTCTGAAATGAACAAATAATATTTCTAAAGAGATTAGAACAGAATTAAATGATATAGAAACTAAAAAAACAATACAACAGATTAATGAAACCAGGAGCTAGTTCTTTGGAAAGATCAACAAAATTGATAAACTTCTAGCCAGACTCATTAAAAACAAAGAGAGAGGATCCAAATAAACAAAATCACGAATGAAAGAGGAGAAATAACAACCAACACCACAGAAACACCACTGTAACAGGATATTATGAAAACCTATATGCCAACAAACTGGATAACTCAGAAAAAATGGGTATATTCCTAGAAATACATAACCAAAAACAGAAAGAAATAGAAAATTTGGTCAGCAGCCAACTGTCAGCAATAAAATTGAATCACTATTCAAAAAACTCCCAACAAACAAAAGTCCAGGACCAGATGGCTTCAGAGGCGAATTCTAGAAAAACCTCAAAAATGAATTAATACCAGGGTGCCTGGGTGGCTCAGTGGGTTAAAGCCTCTGCCTTCGGCTCAAGTCATGATCCCAGGATCCTAGGATGGAGCCCTGCATCGGGCTCTCTGCTCAGCGGGGAGTTTGCTGCTTCATCTCTGCTGGCCTCTCTGCCTACTTGTGATCTCTGTCTGTTAAATAAATAAATAAATAATCTTAAAAAAAAAAATGAAAGAAAAGAAAAAGAATTAATACCTATTCTCCTCAAACTATTCCGAAAATAGGGGCGCCTGGGTGGTTCAGTTGGTTGGGGTCTGACTTTTGGTTTCAGCTCAGGTCATGATCCCAGGGTTGTGAGATAAAGCCCCGTGTCTGCTTGAGATTCTCCCTCTCCTTTTCCCTCTGCCCTTCCCTCACCCTCTCTGTCAAATAAATAAAAGTCTTAAAAAAAAAAAAACTATTCAAAAATATTGGAGGAAGGAAAACTTCCAAATTCATTCTGAGGCCATTACCATTCTGATACCAAAATCAGATAAAGGCACCACAAAAAAGGAGAACTAGAGTCCAGTATCTTTCATGAATATAGATGCAAAAATCCTTAACAAAATACTAGCAAACTGAACCCAACAATACATTAAAAAGACACCACGATCAAGCAGGATTTATTCCCAGGATGCAAGGGTGGTTCAATATTCACAAAACAATCAATGTGCTTTGTCACATCCCAAGAGAAGGATAAAACCACAAGATCATACTAATAGATGCAGAAAAAGCATTCAACAAAGTGTAACACCCAATCATGATTTTAAAAAATGAAGGCCTTCTGCAAAGTAGGTCTACAGGGAACATACCACAACATAATAAAGGCCTTATGTGAAAAACCCACAGCAAACATCACACTCAATGGGGAGAAACTGAGATTTTCCCTTCAGGTCAGGGACAAGACAAGAATGTCTGCTCTTACCACTTCTACGGTACTAGTACTTAAGTTCCAGCCACGGCATTTAGACAACATAAAGAAATAAAAGGCATCCAAATTGGTAAAGAAAAAGTAAAACTCGCACTATTTGTAGATGACATGATAGTACATATAGAAAATCCTAAAGATGCCACCAAAAACGACTAAACCTGATAAATGAATTCAGTGAAGTTTCAGGATACAAAATCAATGTACAGAAGTCTATTGGTTTTCTTTACACTAATAAGCAGCAGAAAGTGAAATGAAGAAAACAATCCCAAGTACAACTATACAAAGACAATAAAATATTTAGGAATAAACTTAACCAAAAAGATGAAAGACTTGAAAACTATAAACTATTGATAAAAGAAACTCAAGATAACACAAAAAAATGGAAAGACATTCCACGATCATGTGTTTGAAGAAAAAATACTGTTAAACTGGCTATACTATTCAAAGCAATCTAAAGATTTAGTGAAATCCCTATCAAAATACCAGTAGCACTTTTCATAGAACTAGAATAAACAATCCGGAAATTTGTATGGAATCTTAAAAGACCCTGAATAGCCGAAGCAATCTTTTTTAAAGATTTTATTTATTTGACAGAGAGAGAGGGATCACAAGTAGGCAGAGGGGCAGCAGAGAGAGAGGGGGAAACAGGCTCCCTGCTGAGCAGAGAGCTCGATGTGGGGCTCCATCCAGGACCCTGAGATCATGACCTGAGCCAAAGGCAGAGGCTTAACCCACTGAGCCACTCAGGTGCCACGAGCCAGAGCAATCTTGAAAAACAACCAAAACTGGAGGTATCACAATTCCAGACTTCAGTCATATTACAAAGAGGTAGTTATAAAACGGTAAAGTAATGGCACAAAAACAGACACATAGATCAATGGCATAGAAAACCCAGAAATAAACCCACAATTAGAAAACCCAGAAATAAACCCACAATTATATAGTCAATTAACCTTCAACAAAGGATGAATGAATATACAATGGGAAAAAGACAGTCTTTTCAACAAATGTTGCTGGGAAAATAAGATAGCTACATGCTAAAGAATGAAACTGGACCACTTTCTTATACCATACACAGAAATAAAGTCAAAATGGATTAAAGACCTAAATGTGAGACCCGAAACCATAAAAATCCTTAAAGAGAGCACAGGGAGTAATTGCTCTCACATTGGCCATGGAACATTTTTCTAGATAGGTCACCTGAGGTAAGGGAAATAAAAGCAACAATAAACTATTGGGACAATGTTGAAATAAAAAGATTCTGCACAGTGGAGGAAACAGTTAACAAAACGAAAAGGCAATCTACTAAATGGGAAAAGACATTTGCAAACAACATATCCCATAAAGGGTTACTATCTAAAATATATAAAGAACTGATACAACTGAATATCAAAAACCAAATCATCCAATTAAAAAATGGGCAGAAGACACAAACAGACATTTCTCTAAAGAATATACACAGGTGGCCAACAGACACATGAAAACATGCTCATAACCAGTGATCATCAGAAAAACGCAAATCAAAATTACCATGAGATATTACCTCATAACTGTGAGAATGGCAAAAGTAAAAAAACACAAAATCTGACATGTGCTGGCAAGGATGTAGAGAAAAGGAACCCTCTCACATTATGGGTGAGAATGCAAAAAGGCACGGCCATTGTGGAAAACAGTATGAATATTCCTCAAAAAATTAAAAACAGAACTACCCTACAAACCAGTGATTGCACTACTGGGTATTCACTCCCAAAATACAAAAACACTAATTCAAAGGAATACATGCACCCCTGTGTACATTGCACCATTATTTATAATAGCCAAACTATACAAGTAGTCTGTGTCCATCTCCATCAATAGATGAATGGATAAAGAAGATGTGGGCTCTGTGTGTGTGTGTGTGTGTGTGCATGTGTGTGTGTGTGTGTGTGTGTGTGTGTAATGGAATATTATTCAGCCATAAAAAGAACATTGTCATTTGCAACAACATAATAGAGCTAGAGTATATAATGCTAAGCAAAATAACCCAGTCAGAGGAAAACACTTACAATTTCCCTCATTTTTAGAATTTAAGAAACAAAACAAATGAGCAGAGGAAAAAAATAGAGAAAGACAAATGAAGAAACAGACTCTTAAACTACAGAGAACAAACTGGCTACCAGAAGGGAAATGAAGGCAGTGGGTGAACTAGGTGATGGATATTAAAGAATATACGCATTGTGATGAAAAAATATCAAATAAAATTAAAATTTCTCTTTAAAAGGGGTAGTTCATTAAATATTCAGTTTGTTCGCTAGAGTCAGCTATTTTATTTTCTGTAAAAAGATCTGCTTTTCTAAAGCTGGACTTTGAATCAAGACTAACCTTTCTAAAAGCCTGTAACCCTAAAAGGTCATTTAATCTATACCCATGCCTTGGGGTGCCATTCAGGAAGGTAATTCCTCAGTGTCGATAGAGTTCTCTGTGCAACTTAAAAAAAAGAAAGAAAACACATCCACACAAACGCCTTTATGTGAAATGTTCCCAGCAACACTATTCTCAATAGCCAAAGAGTAGAAATAACCCAAATGTCTACAAACTATGAATAGATAAATAAAATGTGACCTATCTATTCAAAGGAATATTATTTTGCAATAAAAAGGAATAAAATAGTGATTCACGTTATAAATAGATGAACTTCGGAAACATTATGCTAAGTGAAAATATGAAATGTCCAGAACAGGCAAATCCATAAAGACAGAAAGCAGATTAGTAGTTGCCATGAGACTAAGGGGAAGAAGAAACTGGAAGTGACTAATGGCTATGGTGTTACTTTGGGGAATGAAAATATTCTGGAATTAGATAGTGGTAATGGTTGCAAAACTTTGTTGAATATACTAAAAAACCACTGGATTGTACATTTTACACTTGATCTTAACTAAAAAGCCAAAAATTAGTTGGACTATACACTTTATACATATTTTTAATTTTAATTTTTATTGTTTTATTTTATTTTAATTTTTAAAAAGATAGGCTCCATGCCAGGGTGGAGCCCAAGGTGGGGCTTGAACTCACAACTCCGAGGTCAAGACCTGAGCGGAGATCGAGAGTCAGAGGCTTAAAGGACCAAGGTACCCAGGCACACCTGGACTGTATACTTTAAAAGGCTGATCTCAATAAAATAAAAAGAAAACTAATGCAGATATGAAAGAATTGAGGTAGGACTTCATCAAGACCCTAAATTATGGGCGCCTGGGTGGCTCAGTGGGTTGGGCCACTGCCTTCGGCTCAGGTCATGATCTCAGGGTTCTGGGATCAAGTCCTGAGTCAGGCTCTCTGCTCAGCGGTAAACCTGCTTCCCTCTCTCTCTCTCTGCCTGCCTCTCTGCTACTTGTGATCTTTCTCTGTCAAATAAATAGATAAAATCTAAAAAAAAAAAAAAGACCCTAAATTATGCCTAAAGTAAAATCTAATCATGGATTTTACAGCTCCATTTTCATTTAGTATATCCTGCATGTATATCCTGTATTAAGACACCAGCAACTGAAGGATAAACACAGTCTAAATATTTATTTAGTAATAACTTTTCAGCAAAAAACTTCTTTTTCAGTAAACAACAAAATCATATATTAACCCATACCTTTCAATACCATATTCTTCTTTCAGATTCATAAGTAACATTTAAATACAAACCTTCACATCTAAGTTAAATGCTCTTTTGAATCACTTTTGGCTATAAGAGCTTGTATAGTCTCATGGTGATAAATTACATACCATTCTCCTTAGAAACTGTGTTCTTCATCTTTACTTCTTAGATCACTTTTAGGACCAACAGCAAAGACTGAAGAATAAGGGGGTATTATCTGTATTCCACATTGATTACTGCTTTTCTTTCAATGAATTTTGCTATTCTGCCTTTGTTTACATGTGTTGTAAACATTTTTTTTTCTTATTTACCAAGCAAGGTAATCGACTTGAATGTCTATGGGAAAGTTTTGCCAGGCAGAAGTTTGTTGCCTGAGTGACAACTTTTTAAAATGCAAAAATCAGTTATAACAACCTCTCCTTGCTTCAAAATTCTGTACCTCATTCCAAAAAACATGTCAATTACCATTACCTTTTACTGAAATGTTAGAAAACATTCAGGAAATACTTAAAGTTCAGATTAATGTTAATATTAAACTGTGTAGAGCTGCCAATTCAACGAACTCAACTGAGGTCACAAGCAGATAGACCTATGTTATGTCCCTACAGCTAAATTCACACGTACCCATGCAATGCCAACTGCCAATAAGTCTCAACTCCACATGGCAACTGGCAAGGTTCTGCTGACATCCTATATAAGACATAATCTGGCTTCAGAAAATTAAAATACAAGAAAGATATATATAAAAATTGAAAGAATAAATTCTTAAGAACTTATTTTTAGCTCCTTGACCTCTGTCACTACTAAGCTATACGCCCTGAGACCAAGATATGCAATCCCTCAATAATGAAGGTAAAAATGGTCTTTTCTTATCTATGAGCTGACTTATGGAGAACACTGTTAAGATTCGTAATTAGCAATTAATGGAAAAAGACCAAGAATTTGTAACGTATTATACATAAAGTTCATGGCAAGAACATAAATGATCTCTGCATTACGCCACAGAAAATATCCAGAAACTTCATCACGCAGATGAAAAAGCTTAAGGCACACAGAAATAGGATTCCTAGTATTTCCTTTACTCCTACTTACAGGTGACTATAGTAAGAGATGGAAATAAAGAGGACATATCAAGAATATCTTGACAAGCCAAGAATATTACCTTTCTGGACTATTTAATTTTGTTAACAAATGTTTGAAATCTAAAAAATGGGGGTGGGGGACTGTCCAGCTCTTTTCATGTAACAGATTCACAGCACAAATGTAGCTCAATAGTTGCAACAATCATGTAATAAGCAACCTTGAAGAAACTTCAATTTGGAGGCTTTGCAGGAGTATAAATTGCTACAATCATTTTGGAAAGAGCTATTTGGCAATATGTACTGAGGCCTTAAAATATCTACACTCTTTGACTTCCATTTCTGAGAATCTATTTTAAAGAAATCATCTGAAAGCGGCACAGAGATGTCCCAAACATTATTTACTGGAGTGAAAAATGGAAAACAATCTGATATGCCCATCAACAGTGAAATGATTAAAGAGCTGTGGTACATCCATAAGATACAAAGGATTATATAGATATTTTAGAATATTTACCAAGAATGCCTCATCATTTTTTTTTTAACCTGATGGTGGTTTGCTCTTTATTTTAAAGTAATACATACTCATTGTAAATTGAAAAAAAAAAAAGAAAAACTGAAATCCTCTCATTTTCTTATATACTATCTCCACTTCCAAAAGTTTTTTACTCTTAAGATTTTATGGGTACTTTCTAGAAAATTTCTGGGCATATACAAAGTTATCTAACGAACTTTTATACAGATAATCCTTTATTTTGTTTTAACATAAGTGGGGCCATATAAGCTTTTATTCTTCAAACTGCTTTTATTCTGCAAATTGCTTTTTATTCTTCAAATTGCTTACTAATTTGGCTATTATTCTATATCAGCATGTACAAATCTACCTCATTCATTTAAAATAGATATTTCAAAAGAACAAATTCATGGTTATCAGAGGGGAGGTGGATGGGGGATGGGTGAATGAGGTGAAGGGGATTAAGAGTACACTTATCATGATGAGCATTGAGTAATGTATAGAATTGTTGAGTCAGTACATTGTACACTTAAAACTAATTTAATACTGTATGTTAACTATACTGGGATTAAAACTAAAAAATAAATAAAATGGATGTTTCAATTTATATCAGGACCTAGACTGATATATATTTAGGTTGATTAGACTTTTTTGTCTACAAATAATGGTTAACTTACATACATGGTTAACT
The DNA here is from genome assembly GCF_964662115.1 of Mustela nivalis. Classification (NCBI taxonomy): domain Eukaryota; kingdom Metazoa; phylum Chordata; class Mammalia; order Carnivora; family Mustelidae; genus Mustela; species Mustela nivalis. The sequence continues at coordinate 51,171 of NW_028134713.1, read as the reverse complement.
TTATGTGTTTGTGTGACTACATCAGTTCCTACAAGGAATATTTCAACATTTTAGGTATTCAAAGTTGTCAAATCACCTACCCAAAATACTGTACTGATACTCTTCTCCCTACCTTTCCAAACCATTCAAAATATTGGATGCTAACAACTTTTTAAAGTCTGCCAATCTGGAAGACAAATATTTTTTATTTGCACATCTATAAACATGAATCTACTGGATGGTTCATCTTTTTCTTACGGCTTATAAGAGACAATGGTAGTATCAGAAAATTAGCCCTTTGCCACATGTGCTATAAAGAATTTTTTCTCCTTGTTGTTATCTTTGAACAATGTTTACAGTATTTTTTTGTGTCGAGTATAGGACTCCTATACTTTGTATACGCTTCAAAGGTGCTTCTATCTCAAAATTTTTTTTTAAGTTTATCCATTTATTTGACTTTTATTAGACAAAGATCACAAGCAGGCAGAGAGGCGGCACCCCTATCTCAAATATTTTAAAAGTACATGTTTTCTTCTACTTCTTATATAGTTTCATTTTTATTGAGAGCTTTCAACAACTGTGAATTAAAATGTTGATATACAATTATTTACAAAGTTGAAGCTCGACTAGGTAAGAAAATGGAAAAATGCTGCAAGAAATAAAACACCGACAGTGGTTATTGTTCCATGATAAAGCTGTATATGATTTTCTTTACTGTAATTTCCAGATTTTCTATGTGCCTTACTTTTATAATCAGAGGAAAATAAAATTTCTTTAAGTCATATTTAAACTTTTTCTTAAGTTTTTCATGATACAGGCTTCACTTCTCAATTATTATTTGAGTATCTTACCTAGATTGAGTCTAATAAGGGTAGAGCTTTGTATTCCTTTTAATTCTATTGAATAGGCAACCTGACAGGAAAAAACTACCAAATAAGGGTCTACTGAAAGCAAGAATTACAGTTCCAGTTAGGAAATTTATCTGAATAGTAATCACAATAACAGTTATACCTATTAGATATTTACAACATCCAAAATGCTTACATATACTAACTCATTTATTCTTTACAACACCTTTGTGAGATAAGTACTATTGTTCTCTCAATTTTACACTGCAAAACTAAGGCACAAAGAGGTTAAGCAATTTGCTCAAACCATGAACACTCTTAAAAGTGGAAGAGCCAGGACTGGAATTCAAAAAGCCTGACTCCAGAATGCTTATTTTTTTTTTTTCCTTTTGAGAGAGAAAGCGATCAAGCAAGGGTGGGGAAGAGGGGGTGGAGAGGCAGAGGGAGAGAGAAGGCTCCACGAACAGCACAGAGCTAGCATGGGGCTGGATCTCAGAACCCTGAGATCACGACCTGATCAGAAATGAAGAGACGGGTACTAAGAGCCCCTGGATGGCTCAGTCAGTTAGGCTTTTGGCTAAGGTCATGGTCTCAGGGTTCTGGGATCAAGTCTTGCATTGGGTTCTCTGCTCAGTGGTGTGTCTGCTTCTCTCTCCCCCTCTGTGATCTCTCTCGCTCTCTCTTGAATAAATAAAAACATCTCAAAAAAAAAAAAAAAAAGAGTTGGATACTTAACTTACTGAACCAGTCAGGCACCCCTAGAATCCTTATTCTTAACTGCTAAACTAAAATCCTCTTTAAAAGATTAACAGAAAAACTGGGAAGCTAGTTCTGACAAGCTAGAAAGTGTTAAAGAATAAAAATAAGCCACAAAAGGGCCTAACAATAGATTTATCCAAAAAAAAAGGAGAGAGAACAGACTATGAAAAATACAATATATCTTTATTTTTTACCAATCTCTAGCTTCAGAGATTTGAGGAAAAAACTTGAGAAGGAGATGTTTTCTGTCTTCCTTATTCAGGTGGCTTCTCTAAGCTGAGCCTCTGAGCTGTGGTTTTCCAAACATAATGTCAGTGGAGCTGTCACAAGATAATGGGACTTTGAAGAGCTGAGTAATACCAATTACCTATCACATAAAGTGTTGCCCACATTAAATTATTTTGAAAGTAAAAACTAAAAGCAGTGACAGATGCCTATGATCTCACTGGTCAATTATTTGTTCTTTTCCTCTTAGTTTGCCACAATCTGCTAGGATCTTTCCAAATGTGCAAATTTTTCTCACATAATGCAAGGGAATGTATCTACTACATCATTTTCAAAGTGCTACTTTCCCCAAAAATGTTCACCCAATTTAGGGAAGTCAATTTTTAATACTTTATGTGAAGCTGAAAGTCAAAAGGTAAACAAATACAAAACTTTACTTCTCACAGGAACTTTTTAGAATGAGCCCTTCTGAGTCTGAGCTCCATCATACATTAGAGACAGTAATTTTATGTTTCATTTTCTGATTTTGCCCTCTTTAAAATTACTGCCTCAAAGATCCCTTCAAGTACCTAAAAGACAAAATATTTTCAACTTGCTTTTTTTGTTTTTTGTTTAAAAAAAAAAAAGGATTGAAAAGTATATACTTGACCACGAAAATGGATGCACAAACATAAAAGAAACGCATATAAAGAAACTTCTTTAAATCAACCTTATACTTTGTGTACTTATAAGCTTTTCTAAGTAAAAATGGTCAAAATGGACTAGTAGCATCTCTGAGAAACAGCTTTTAAGTTGGCAGCAATTTTTAAGAAATAACACTGATTAACTACAGATGAATGGCAAAAAATTATGAACAATAAGAACCATAAACTTGGTGGTGCCTGGGTTGGCTCAATCAGTTAATCATCTGAATCTTGATTTTAGCTCAGGTCATGATCTCAGGGTTGTGGGACTGAGTCCCATGTTGGGCTCTGTGCTCAGCGGGGAGTATGCTGGAGATTCTCCCCCTCTGCCCCTCTCCCTACTCTATCTCAAATAAATAAATAAATCTTGAAAAAAAAAAAAAAAGAGAGAGAGAGAACCACAAGCTTGAAACCCAGGAGCTCTCTACAGTTGAACTTCGATGTTATGACTACTTTCTAAGGATTTGCTATACAAAATTCATTTTACTTTTCTAATATTCTAATCTATAAAAAGGGGTCAAAATAATTGCTCACTACTGCTATGAAAAACTGTGACACTTATAAACTCACAGAACAAATGATCACTTTACAAAAAAAGAACTATTTAGATTTATTTATGAGTACACAATGTTTGGAAAAAACAAATATATTAATATCTCTTGATATTTTATGTTGATAAACATCAAACAGACAATGTAACACAGAGAAATGATAGAGTCATTTCTCTATCAAGCCAAAGAAGAAATGCAGATGTAGAAAAAAGGTCAGTTAAAAATTATATATGGAGGGCGCCTGGGTGGCTCAGTGGGTTAAGCCGCTGCCTTCAGCTCAGGTCATGATCTCAGGGTCCTGGGATCGAGTCCCACATCGGGCTCTCTGCTCCGCAGGGGGCCTGCTTCCCTTCCTCTCTCTCTGCCTGCTTCTCTGCCTACTTGTGATCTCTGTCTGTCAAATAAATAAATAAAATCTTTAAAAAAAAAAATTATATATGGAAAAGGTCTGAAATGGCCCTTTATTAAGTAGACTTTTTTTTAAGAAGGCTCTACATCCAGCATGGAGCCCAACACAGAACTTGGAACTCATGACCCTGAGATCAAGACCTGAGTGAAATCAAGAGTCAGATACTTAATGAACTGAGCCACCCAGGTTCCCCTATTACTTGGACTTTTTAATCACTCTTGGCCAGTCTAGAAGAGCCACTTACTTGCCCGAGACGAAAACAGTGACTCTTAGATAAGGAGTTAGTTGCTGGGACACCTTCTGGAGCTTATTTTTAGAGGAAGGAAAAATGGGGAGTTAAAAAACCCAAGGAAGATCACAAACAAGTACGATAAATATTCCTAGAGATTTGGAATAACAATATAAAACCTGTACTTACAACTTGAGATTCACGAACTTTAGGAAATGTTTTGGCAACATTGAGCCCATCAATGACGATATCGAAAGGAGGGCAGCATTTTACAAAGCTCTGAAATCTCTTGAGTTCCTAAAAAAGAAAAGCCAGACAAAATATTAATAAGAATTTAGCAAGGACTTTATTATAAGCTCATTGTTATGACTTTTATTATTGTTCTGGTAAGTAAAAATACCCCTTAAAAATACAAACTCAAAAATAACTTTGAAATGAAATCTGAAAAGACCAGACTATGAGATGAAACTGCATGAAATTATTTGAAATGCTTCTTCACACTTCATACAGCACTTCCACATGCTAATTGCCTTTGATCCATAATCAGCTCTCGCCTGCTAAACTGACTCAACGTGGCATTCATGATGAAAATGAAATGTCAGAATCTATAACCTGCTCTTAAGCCAAGGAGATGTAAATCTCAAATATGCTAGCCTACCAGTGCAACAGTGTTGAAAGAACAAGGCTCTATAATAGCCCCTCTTTGGTCATCAAGACTATTTTGTTTACTTTTAGCTATTTTGAGGAGTTGAAATAGGCAACAAATATTTGTGGGGCATCTACTATGTGCCCAGCAGTTACTAAAGAGACAAAACTCTAATGGAGCCTGCATTTTAGTGGAAGAAGACACAAAATAAACCAAATAAATCAGTTAATAAATTATTTTAAATGTCAAGTGTGATGTGTACTATGGAGGAAAGAAAAGGAGAAGTGGGAGTTTCATCACTGGTAATGATAGTGTACTCTGTACTGGACTATCACATAACATAAATTCTATATGAAAAACAACTATTTGAAGGTATTAGAAAATGACCAAAAGCAGGCAGAAATTCAATGGAATGCAAAAGTTGAAAGACAGTGTGGCTCCCTGATAGTCCAACTGAGTCCCATCCAATAGCCAGCATCAACCATCAGCCCCATGAGGATGATGAAGAATTCAACACTTCAGCCCCCTTTTAATTAGAATGGTAGAATACCCTAGCAAGAGCCACACAACTAGAGTCTAGTCAAACTCAAGAACTATGAGATAATAAAAATAGTAAGCGTTTCTGTTTAAACCCACTGTATTTGGGTGGTTTGTTATCTACCTGTGGATGACTGTACCCGGTGAAATGTGCCTGTATATGGCTTTTTCCCAAAGGGAACTCTCCAGTTCGAATGGCTGGCAGAGGTGGCTGGAAATCAAGCAGAAAACTGCAGACTTACTGGTTTGAGAAATCAGAACACAGCATTTAGGTATGTCAGAGAGGCTGGGAAGTGAGAAAGTGGATGCTACAAAGGAGGGAATCACAAAAGTCTGCATAATTCTGCCCAAATCCTTGGCTAACTCTTATTTATACATGCATGGAGAAGACTCCATGGGCCCAGGAAAAGCAACCAATGAAACACTTAAAAGACTTGAGCAGAGATTTCAGTTACTATCCATTACGAAGATGACAGAGTTTGTAGTCAGTCTAACCAACTATAACACCCTGGCAAAGCAAAAAATTAATAACCTCTGGGAAAAGATAACAGAATCTTTAGCCTTTGCATTGTGTTCCCCACAATGTCCAATATACAATTAAAAGATTAATAAACAGGGGCACCTGGGTGGCTTAGATGGTTAAGTATCTGCCTTCAGCTCAGGTCATGATCTCTGAGACCTGGAATTGAGCCCCACGTCGGGTGCTCGCTTCGGCAGCACATATACTAAAATTGGAATGAGCCCCACATCGGGCCCCCTGCTCCGCAGGGAGTTTGCTTTTCCCTTTGCCTCTGCCTCTACCCTCCATAGCTGCCCATGTGCTTGAGCTCTCTCTCTCTCAAGTGAATTAAGAATATTTTTTAAATATTCCAGAAGAATTAGGAAAATATGATCATGGTCAAGAGAAAAAGAAGTGAACAGAAATCAAGCAAGGTCTGGATGCTAGTCAGCAGGCAAGAACTTTTTTAAAAAAATTAACATATAATGTATTATTTGCCCTAGGGGTACAGATCTGTGAAGCATCAGGCTTACACATTTCACAGCACTCACGATAGCACATACCCTCCCCAATGGCAGGCAAGAACTTTAAAGTAACTAGCTCTTCTAAATATATTCAAGAATTTAAAGGAAAATAAAATCAAAGAAGGGAAATAAATAATTATAATATAATCATAGTTATAATAAAATCAAAGAAGGGAAAACAGAAAAATGTAAACCATAAAAATGAACACTCTAGAACCCAAAGCATGTATGTGAAATAAAATATTCACAAGATGGATATTAATAGTAGATTAGGGATCGCAGAAATAAGAATCACTGAACATGAATCACAAAGCAACAGAAATTATATGACCTGAAGAAAAAAAGATTGAAAAAAAAAAAGATAAAGCCTTGGTAACCTACCTCTGCAATAATGTCAAACAGACTCACATGTGGGTAATTACAGTCTAGAAGGAGAGGATAGAAAAGAGAGTAGAAAAAAAATACTTGAATAAAAGGCCAAAACGTCCCCCAAGTTTGGTGACAAATGTAACTTACAGACCCAAGAAGCAGAGAAAACACAAAGCAGGGTGAATACTAAGAAACGCAAAGTAGAATAAATCATAGGTAAATAAAACATGCAGATGTGGTATGGGTAACAACAGCAGCACAAATGACAAGAAGTGGTAAATGGAATTCTACTGCTAGGTACTACTTCTTTTTTCTTTTCTTTTTTTTCTGTTCTTTTCTTTTTGCTAGGTACCTACATTTTATGTAAAATGCTATGATCTAAATTCTAAGTCAACTAGATTAAGTTAAGGGTTTTGTCATCTCAAGTCATACATTTAAAAAATAACAAAGAAAAGGTATAGATAAAAAGTGAATGGGGGGCACCTGGGTGGCTCAGTGGGTTAAAGCCTCTGCCTTCGGCTCAGGTCATGATCCCAGGGTCCTGGGATCGAGCTCGGCATCGGGCTCTCTGCTCAGCGGGGAGCCTGCTTCCTCCTCTCTCTCTGCCTGTCTGTCTGCCTCCTTGTGATCTCTGTCAAATAAATAAATAAAATCTAAAAAAAAAAAAAAAATTTTTTTTTTTGATTAGCCCAAAAGAACATGAAAGGAAGGACAAAAGGATAAAAAATATTTTGGATAAATAGGAAATAAATTACAAAATAAAAATATTTAAATTTTTAAAAAAATTTAAATTCAACCCTATCAAAAATGTTGTTTATAACAGACATAATATAAATATGAAGATATGGATAAACTGAAAATAAAAAGTAGGCGGAAAATATCATGTATCAGTAAGCTTAAGCAGGTTGCAGTGACAGAGGCGCCTGGGGGACTCAGTAGGTTAAGCATCTTCCTTCATTCCACTCAGGTCCTGGTTCTGTTCCTGGGATTGAGGACAGCCTTGGGCTCCCTGCTCAGTGGGAAGTCTGCTTCTCCTTCTCCCTCTGATCCTACTCCCTACTTGTGCGTGAGCGCTCTCTCTCTCTCTCCCCATCTCAAATAAATAAATAAAATCCCTTAAAGATAATAAAAGGACCAGTTGAATTGTTCCCACTTTTGGAAAATTAGGAATAAAGATAAATAAAAAAGACAGTTGCAGTGACATTAATGTTAGACAAAATGGATTTCAAGAAAAGGAGTATTGTAAAAAATAAAAAGGGAGACTCCTGTTCCTGCTCTCTCTAATAAATAAAATCTTAAAAAAAATAACCATTGATCAAAACATAAAGTGAACTCATATAACTCAACACCAAAACAATAATCCAATTTAAAAATGGGAAGAGAACCTGAATAAATATTTTCCCAAAGAAGACATACAAATCGCCAACAGACACATAAAAAAATGCTCTGTATCACTTATTATCAGGGAACTGTAAATCAAAACCACAGTGAGGTATCACCTCCAGCCTGTCAGAATGGCAAGTATCCAAAAAAAAAGAAAGAAAAAAAAGAAAGAAAAAAACCCCAAAAATCACAAATGATGGTGAGGATGTGAATAAAAGGGAACACTCATGTAATGCTGGTGGGAATGTAAATTGCTGCAGCCACTATGGAAAGGAGTATGGAGGTGACTCAAAAAATTAAAAATAGAAATATCATGTGATCTAGTAATTCCACTTCTGGGTATTCACCCAGAAAGAAAACAAAAAGCTGAATTTCAAAAGGATACATGCATCCCTGTTTACTGCAGCACTATTTACAATAGCCAAGACATGGAAACAACCTTAGTGTCCATCAGTAGATAAACAGCCTGCTGCTCCCCCTGCTGTGCTCTCACTCCCGCTCTTTCTGACAAATAAATAAAATCTTTAAAATTAATTAATTTAATTAAATAAGCACTGATCCATATGCATGCTTGCATTTCGCAGTCTGCCTGTCCCTCTCCTTCCCTGCGCTTGCAGCCACGCACACTCTCTCTCCCTTTCTTTCTTTCAAATAAATAAATAAATAAAATATTTTTTTCAAAAGCCACTGAGTAGACCATGCTGATAACGAATGACAGAGAAAGAGCTGACCTACTGTGACAGCATACTAACTACACATAGGAAAATATAAATCTGCAAGCGTAACCGTTTTAATGGAGGGTAAATTTAAGTAAGTATTTCTTTCTAGCACTGCTGCTAGATTGTATTTGATTACAGACTGTATAATGATCTGGGCAATGAAAATCCACCAATCTTGGATTAACAAAAGAAGTTCTTTTGGGAAAAAAATTTATTGATATATAATTCACATACCATACAATTCACTCATTTGAAGAATACAGTTTATAGGTTGGTGCTACATTACCGCAATCTAATTTTAGGATATTCTGGCTTTCCTACTAGATACTCCATACTCATTAGCAGTCAATCTCCATTTCTCTACCCTACTACATAGCAACCACTAAACTATCTTCTGTCTCTATAGATTCACTTATTCTGGACATATCATATAAACCAAATTACAGAAACATGTGGTCTTTTGTGATTGACATCTTTCACTCAACATAATGTTTTCAAAGTTTGTTAACATTATAACATAAATGAGTATTCCACTCTTTTTTATTGCTAAATAATATTCCATTGTATGGCTATACCACCTTTTATTTACCCATTCATTAGTTGATGGACATTTGGATTATTTCCACTTTTTGGCTATTAAGACTAAACACTACTATGAACATTTGTGTACAAGTCTTACATGGGAAACTGTCATGAGTTACAATATGTAGTAACAGTAACTCTAAGTTCAACTTTTTGAGCACCTACCAGACTATTTTCCAAAGTAGCTGCACCATTTTACATTTCCAAATGCAATGTATAAGGCTTCCGATTTCTCCACAGGCTCACCAATACCTGTTATTCCATGGGTTTTTTATTACAGTTATGCTTGTGGGTGTCAAATGGTACCTCATTGTGTTTTGATGTACGCTTCCCAAATGACTAATGATGTGGAGCTTTTTCTCAAGTACTCATTGGCCTAAAGGAAATTCTTCATTTTTGTAACATAATAGGCTTTATAAATTCAATATACAGTTGAATTTTAGAAATTCCATAACAGTCACAACTTCTATTGTTTTTACCCATTTTACACTTTTAAATTTAAATCTGAAAAGTGTTATTGCACAGGAATTATAAATACCATGACTTGCAACAGAGTTTGTTAACTCAAATGCCTATAGGGATTAGGCAAGATTTTATAGAAAAAGATCTTAAAGATTAACAAACTAGAGAATGTAGGTCTCTTATAAAGGGAGTAGCCCAGTTCTTAGTTCAGCTAATTGCTGCCAAACAAAAGTTAATACCCGGGTTTTAGAGTTAAAATTTTTCAAGGAAAATAACAAACCTGGAATTCTGAAGTATTATCAAATAATTTTTATAAAGAGTAAAATACAAAGATGAATCTTCAAACAAAAATATATGGATATGTTCCACCCATAGACCATAAGTTTGTAATACATTCACTTAGTCAAGCAATAGATTTTAATTAAACACCTACTCTGTGCCAGATAATGTTCTTACTCCTAGGAACAGAACTGTGAACACTTCATTGAGCTCAAGAAATTTACATATTAAGAACGACTGGGTGGCTCAGTCAGTTAAGCATCTGCCTTCAGTTCAGGCCTTGATCCCAGTGTCCTGGGATTGAGTCCCACACATCTGGCTCCTTGCTCAGTGGGGAGCCTGCTTTCTCCCTCTGACTGCTTATCCCTCTGCCTGCACTTCCTCTTTCTCTCTCTCCCTCTCTTTAAAAAAATTTACATATTAGTAGAGGAAACAAAACCAAGATAACAACTACATATTTAATTTTAGGTATGGAAAAAAAGTGCCTTGATGAAAAATTAATTGGGTTATGGTGTTAGCACCACTCTTCCTGGCCCCTCTCTAAGATATGGTGAAAAGAAATGGCCTTTCTAATGGGGTGACATTTAAACAAAGACTTGAATGAAGTGAAGGAGTCAATCATGCTTCTGAGGAAGAGCCTTTTAGGCAGAGGGAAAAACTGCCAAGGCCCTTAGCCAAACACCACAGAACTTTGCATGTTTGAGGATTAACAACTAGGCAATCTGAAAGCTGAAAGAATAAGTATAAAGTCTTTGTGTATTATGTTTTAAGTTTAAATTTTAAAAAGCCAGTTCTTGTTTTTTATTACCATATGGGAAAGAGTAAATAAATTTAAAACAATTCTGAAACAGCTAATCAAATGTCTTACATTGCCTATTTTATTCAACTTACTAGGAACAAAGAAGCAGAACTGGTATTTGTTGTTTTATAGTTGTTACCTAATCACAAATGAGTAGCAAAATGATCCAAATATGTGCAGCAAAAGAGAAATAAAAGAATGGAACAGCTAGGGCGCCTGGGTGGCTCAGTGGGTTAAGCCGCTGCCTTTGGCTCAGGTCATGATCTCAGAGTCCTGGGATCGAGTCCCGCATCGGGCTCTCTGCTCAGCAGAGAGCCTGCTTCCCTCTCTCTCTCTCTGCCTGCCTCTCCATCTACTTGTGATTTCTCTCTGTCAAATAAATAAATAAAATCTTAAAAAAAAAAAAAAAAAGAATGGAACAGCTTATGCCTTACACGTGACACATGAATTCTAGAGGTGACCCCAGCACTTGCCATCACAGAGCTGATCTCGTTAATTTTAAGTGACTCTCAAAACATACATAGCAGTAAAAATTGACTCTGCTATTTATTCCTCTTCCTACGCTATGGATGAGAAGGCAAAGAGGTTAATCTACTGATTTTTCTCAACAGGTGATATTTGAAAACATGCTAAAACTTCCTTTCCACCTTGCCACTTAGAAGAGGTTAAAACTCTTCCATTTTTTGGAATGATGGTCTGTGTTTATGATAGTTTACTTCTGAGACTGTGATACAAATCTCACCAGGAAATTCAAAACACATCTCTCTCATTTATTTTATTGAGTTAACATCCTACTCTAGAATGGCAACTAAGGGGAAACACAACTACAAAATGTATACTCAAAACTTTACATCATAAAAGAAACAGTGAACTTAACAAGTTAATTATATCCAACGCACCACAACAATCAGATTATATTTTCCAAAGATCAGAAGAAAGGGAGTATTAGAACAACTGGCTTTAGTCATAGCGGATATGGAAAAACAGGGGAATACCAGCTATTTTGGTGGCAAGCACTGCTCTTCACATGGGAACCACAATACAAAGTCCAGCTCTGCATCTAATGGCAACATTTCTATGTGCGCCTGCGTTGTACCATGAAATACAAATAAATTCTAAATTAAAAGAAACTAAAATGATTGCCTTAATGTAGCCAGAGAAAAATGAAATCATATGTCTAGAAAACACTGCTGCAATCAAACAACTAATAGTCTTAGAAAGCTTAGACTTACCTAATAGCAAGCCATGTTTTAGAAGATATTTTTCACTTAGTAGTTATAGCTATAATTTCCATAGTATACTATCTTATTTTTAAATACTTATAATCTTATCTGAATTTTCTGATTCCAGTAAGATGAAAACAAACCTTTCCTGCTGTGTCTAAATACAGTCTAAAAGGCTGTATAAATTGCAAAAAATTACCTATGAATGGATGAACTTGTGAGAAAGAAAGAAAGAAATCTCCCAGTGCCAGAGATGAGGCCAAATCTGAAAATCAGAACGGGAAGGATAAAGGTTGATGTTAATGTTGTCTAGAAGAGAAGAAAAGAAAGGGAATGGATGTTAGCAAACAGGAGCTTGGCTTTTGATATCCCCATGGGAGCTGGAGATATATCAAACCTCTCAATGAAGGGAAAAATTGCAAGTGAACTCCTGAATGAAAGAGGAACCTTTACAAATAGGAACACTGTCATCAAAACACGATACACCACCTTCTCTATCTCTACCAGGGATCTAAGTAGGGAAAAACAAATCCTTGAACAAAAACTTACTTCAGGCTTGTGTTTTAAATAGGCTGGAGTACAAATTTAGACAAACTATGTGATACAAAACTCATGATGCTCCACCAAGAAATCACACAAAAACTGGTTGTGAACCAGGGGTGCCTGGCTGGCTCAGTCGGTAGAGCATCTGACTATTGATCTTGGGGTCATGAGTTCAAGTCCCACGCTGGGTGTAGAGCTTACTTAAAACAACAACAACAAACACAAAACACAAAACTGGCTCTGATCCAGTAATATACCTTGGACACATGGCAGAAGCTAAGAGAAAACCTCTCCAGAGAGACACTATCAATAATCCAGACAAGAAAGGAATTCTCCCAGGAAAAGCAAGTCCCTCTAAAACTGAACTTATCAATTTAAAAAGCGTAAAACACAAGGGTAAACAATCTACCATGTGTGAGTCCTCTGACACAACAGAAGGATTAAATCCCAAAAAAGTCAGGATATAGAATAAAGAAATCTAAAAGGTAATAAAATTAGTTTTCATACTTAGTTTAAAACATAAAAAAAAAAAGAATCAAACCTGTAAGAAAAGAAATAGACCATGAAAGAATGAAGAAAAAAACTTGAAAGAGAACTTATAAAATTAAAATTTTAAAATAATGGAAACTAAATGGATGGGAAAAAATTCAAATGTCCATCAGGTGGTGAATAAACAAACTGTGAGGTTTGTTAAGGACAAAAAAAATTACAGATTAGATTCTATTTATATGAATCTTTTAGTAAAGGCAAAACTACAGAGACAGACAGCAATTCGGTGGTTGCTGGGGTTAGGTGTAGGAGCAGGGATTGTCCTCCAAAGGGTATGATGAAAGTTTGTGGAGTGAAAAAAGTATTCTAAAACTGAGTCATGTTGATAGCCACACAAGTTTATAAATTTACTCAGAACCATTGAACTGTACACTTAAAATGGTGAATTTTGTGGTCTGTAAATTATTGAAAAAATGGGGGGAAAACCTGTAAACAAATGGGTAGAAAGAACAGACACATCTGAGGTAAGAAGCAGTGAATTAGAAGACATATCTAAATGTGCTACCCAGAATGCAATTCAGAGATACAATGACATGAAACATATGAAAGAAAGAGTAAGAGACATGGAGGAGAGTGAAAGGGTCCCACAAAAGTCTAAAAGAATTTCAGGAGAAGCAGTACTTGGAAAATACAAGGGCTGAGAATTATTCAGAAGTGATTCAAGATATAAAACCTCAGATTCAGGAAGCTTAGTGAATCTCAAGCAGGAAAAATTAATACATTTATACACACACACACACCATAATGAAACAACAGAAATGAAAAAAAAAATGTTAAGAGCAATGAGGAGGACAAAGATGATCTATAGAACAAAACTTGAACCAAAGGGGTGCCTGGCTGGCTCACTTGGAGGAGCATGGGACTCTTGAACTCAGGGTCATGAGGTTCAAGCCCCACAGTGGGTATAGAGATTACTTAAATAAATAAAAAAACTTCAAACAAACAAAGAAACAAACAAACAAAGGGTGGGAAGCAAATGTCTCAACCATAACTAAAATAGAGACCAGAAGATATTGTGATACTATCTTCAAAGTGTTGAGGGAAAATATTAAATTCTATGCAATTAAACTATCATTCAAATAGACATTTACAAAGAATAAAAAACAGTTTACCACTCTCATCCTGTCATTGAAAGAATGTTATTCAGGAAGATGCCCAACAGGAAATTTGGGGTTTGGTGAGAATGTGAGGGCTGGAGGTATATGTATCTGTGAATCATTGGTGCACAGGCACTAGAGAAAACCAGAGTGGGTCAAATGGCCAGATAGAATGGGTGGTGCAGCAAAAGAAGAGGGAGGAAGTCCTCAGAAACAACAAAAACTCAGGGGATTGAGGATACATTTTATTATTGTTTATTATTGAGGACAAACTCAGTTGCATCTATGAAGAAAGAGCAATAAGCTTTAAGGAGAGAACTGCAAGAAATGCAAAGGGATCTGGCAAAAATAAAATAGAAATGCAGGGGCGCCTGGGTGGCTCAGTGGGGTAAGCCGCTGCCTTCGGCTCAGGTCATGATCCCAGGGTCCTGGAATCGAGTCCCGCATCCGGCTCTCTGCTCAGCAGGGAGCCTGCTTCTTCCTCTCTCTCTTTCAGCCTGCCTCTCTGCCTACTTGTGATCTCTGTCTGTCAAATAAATAAATAAAATCTAAAAAAAAAAAAAAAAAAAGAAATGCAAAAAAAAGAAAGAAAAGAAATTCAACAGCAGAATTTAAATCTCCAAAGCAGTAAAGATCAGAAGTAATTTACTAAAATATGTATTTGGTGAAATGCAGCACAAACGCTGAGAAATTCTACTAGAATGCGGCGAAAAAGAAGAGAGACTGCTAAGAGAAAACAAATTATAGATACAAAGGACAGAAAGTAGAGACAACTTAAGACACAGTGAGGAATAAACCAGAACAAAAAGATGAGAACTAATCATTTTTTAAAAATAAGCAACTTTCTTAATATTAAAAAAAAAAAATCTATGTCTTTCAAAGATTCATGAGACTGAAGGAAAACTTAATGAAAATATTCACCTAGTTCTCTTCTCACAAAATTTCAAATTTTGAGGTTAAAGAAAGAAATCCTACATACAGCAAGCCAAATAATAAACAGAAAGACTTTTATAGGGTTTTCCACGTACCATGTAGATCACAAAGTACAGAAAAACAAGAATTCTAAGTGCTTTTCATTTAACTCTCTCACTCCTAAAAATGATTAGGAACTGAACAGATTAGGAAACTAAAGCACAGAGAAGTTAAGCAGGTCACAGAATCAGTAAGTGGTGGACTTGGGATTTAAAACCTAGAAATCCATGCTCTCATGTGTGCCACTATACCTCAGAGCAATAAAAATCAAGCTAGGAACCACAAAAGCCAGAAGACAACAAAACAGCTATGTTTGAAGATAGTCCTCAGGTGGGCCTGAACCCCCAGGCACCAGCCCTGTGTCAGTTTTTCCTTCCTCCTGGACAGTACATACTAATAAATTATGGCCTATGCTTTTTCCAGTTTTATTGAGAAATGAGTGTCACACACCACTGTGTAACTTTTAGATCTACAGTATGACGGTTCAATTTACATATATTGTGAAATGACTGTGACACTAGGTTTAACTAACATCATTTCACATAGGTACAATAAAAGGAAAAAAGTTTTCTCCTTATGATGGGAACTCTTAAGATTACTCTCTTAACAAGTTCCCACAGATCCTACAGTAGTGTTAGCTACAGTCATCATGCTATATATTATATACTTAGTACTTATTTATCTTATAAAAGGAAGTTTATATCTTTTGACCATCTGCCTCCAATTCCCCTTCTCCCCACCTTCTGCCACTGGTAACCACAAGTCTGATCTCTTTCTTTGAGTCTGGTGGGTTTTCTTTATTTAGATTTCACATATATGTGAGATCATACAGTATTTGTCTTTGTCAGACTTATTTCATTTGGCATAATGTCTTCAAGGTCCATCCATGTTATTATAAATGGTAAAATTTCCTTGTTTTCTAATGATTGAATAATATTCCCATTGTATATATATGCCACAACTTCTCTATCCATTTATCTATCAATGGACACAAGTTGTTTCCCTGTGTTAGCTACTGTAAATAAAGCTATGAACATGGGGGTTTAGATATCTTTTTGAGCTAGTGTTTTCATTTCCTTTGGATATATTTCCAGAACTGGAACTGCTAGATCATATGGTAGTTCTATTTTTAATTTTTTGAGGAACCTCCATATTCCATACTGTTTCCCACACTGGCAGTGCCAATTTACGACCCCCCCAACAGTGCACAAGGGTCTTCTTTTCTCCATATCCACTCAAGCATTTGTTATCTCTTATCTTTTTGATGATGGCCATTCTAACTGGTATGAGGATATCTCATTGTGGTTTTAATTTGTATTTCCCAATGACTAGTGATACAGAGTATCTTTTCATGTACCTGTTGGCCATTCACAAATTTTCTTTGGAAAAATGTCTATTCAGATCCTTTGTTTACTTTTCATAAAATGATGAAAGAAATCTAAGATGATACAGATAAATGGAAAGGTATCCTGGGTTGGTAAATTAGAAGAATTAATATTGTTAAAATGTCAACACTATCAAAAAGCCATATGTAGATCCAATGCAATCCCTATCAAGTTTCCAAGTGCATTTTTAAAATAGAAACAGAAAAAAAAACACTCCTAAAATTTATATGGAACCACATAGACTCCAAATAATCAAAGAAATACTGACAAGGAAGAAGGAAGAACAAGGTAATGAAGGAGCAGGAGGCTGGCTGGGGACAAAGCCAAAGCTGGCACCTTGCACCCCCTCTCCACCTGCTCCCCTCAGTAATATGTGTGACATTCCTCAGGCACCCCTGACTGCCCTAAAAGAAAAACAAATAGTTAACTTGCAGAGATCACAATCCTGCAAGACATGAGTCTCCCTTGGTTTACAAATGTCCTAGAGATTTACAACAAAGAAGTTACCTTATCAATAGCCCAATTTCCAGAGGCACATAACTCAGTTCCTCAAGCCCTAACATCACCCTCCCCTCCATAAAAACTGAAGGAGGATGAGGCAGAAGGAAATGTAAATAAAATTAAATTTCTTCTAAACCCAAATCTCACTAACAAGGACGCTTGATAGCAAGAATGTGACATTCCACCAGGAAACTCCCAATTGTCTTCATGCTAGTGCCTCATTAAAGGGAAAAACGGCCTTGGCTTAATAATAACCAGGACTTCAATATCCTGACAGTTTCTTTATCCTGATAGCCCTTCTGAATATCCCCTTTGTCCTCACCTACCCTATATATACCTGTGTATATAATCAGCCACTCCTCACATCCCCAAGGCAGCAGCTCTTTCTGCCCATGGGTCCTGTCCCCGTGCTTTAATAAACCACCATTTTGCACCAAAGATGTCTCAAGAATTCTCTCTTGGTCATCGGCTCCGGACCTTACCCCACTGAACCTCACCTAGGTTCTAGAACTTCATCAAAAGGATCATACTTCCTGGTTTCAAGATATATTATAAAGCTATAGTAATTAAAACCACGTAGTGTTGGCATAAAAACAGACAAACAGACCAATGAAACAGAATGGGGAGCCCAGAAATAAACCCAACCATATATAGTCAACTAATATTTAACAAGGGACTCAAGAATACTCAATGGAGAAAAGACAGCCTCTTCAATAAATGGTGCTGGGAGGGGTACATGGATGCCAGAGCCGGTTAAGCATTGACACTTGGTTTCAGCTCAGGTCATGATCTCAGGGGTGAGATCAAGGGCAATGTCCAGCTCCATACTCAGCATGGAATCTGCTTAAAGACTCTCTCTCCCTCTCCCTTTCTTCCCTGCTCACTCTCTCTCTCTAAAATAAAGAAATCTTTATAAATAAATAAATAAATAAATGGTGCTGGGAACACTGGATATTCACATGTAAAAAAATGAAACTTGACCCCTATCTTATACCACTCACAAAAATTAATTCAAACTGGATTAAAGGCTTAGAAGTAAATCCTAAAATCATGAAACTCCTAGAAGAAAATAGGAAAAAAGCTCCTTGACATGGGTATTAATAATAATTTTTTGAAAATCATATCTAAAGCAAAAAATATAACAATATATGCCACATCGTCTTTATCCATTCATCAACTGGGCTACTTCCATATCTTGACTATTGTAAATACTGTTGCAGTAAACATAAGGGAGCATCCATCTGAATTAGTGTTTTTCTATTCTTTGGGTAAATACCCAGTAGTGTGATATCTAGATCATAGGTTAGTTCGTTATTAACTTTTTTTTTTAAAAGATTTTATTTATTTATTTGACAGAGAGAGATTACATGTAGGCAGAGAGGCAGGCAGAGAGAAAGAGAGCTCTGCTCAGCAGGGAGCCTGATGTGGGACTCGATCCCAGGACCCTGGGATCATGACCTGAGCTGAAGGCAGTGGCTTAACCCACTGAGCCACCCAGGCGCCCTCGTTATTAACTTTTTGATGAGCCTCCATCCTGTTTTCCACAGTGGCTATACCAGTTTGCATTCAAAAGCCTATGCTCTGCAACCCTCAGTTTGTTTTGTGAGATTAAGAGTCACTTATGGTTTGTCTCCCTCCCAATTCCATCTTGTTTCATTGATTCTTCTTCTACCCACTTAAGCCCCACATAGACCTGTACCCCTGGGGATAAAAATGTATGTTTATAAAAAATAAAAAATTAAAAAAAAAAAAAAAGCCTATGCTCTGATGCAAGGCACACCAGTCAACACTATTGACCTCCCCCCTAACGTATTTACAAACAATGGGAAAGAAATGCAAATCCCGGAACGCCTGGGTGGCTCAGTTGGTTAAGCTGCTGCCTTCGGCTCAGGTCATGATCCTGGGGTCCTGGGATCGAGTCCCGCATCGGGCTCCTTGCTCGGTAGGGAGCCTGCTTCTCTTGCTGCCTCTGCCTGCTTGTGTGTACTCTCTCTCTCTGGCAAATAAATAAAATCTTAAAAAAAAAAAAAAAAAAGAAATGCAAATCCCTTTTCTGAGTTCTTTTATAGAGAAATCATACTTGCCTTGAAGTAGTCTTTTTTCCTTATTTAGGCTGAGATATTCCTCCTTCTCCTCCTCCCTACCCCAAAAATGACTACTCATAGACTAATGAGATTTCACCTGCATAGAGAAGTCTAATGGAGTATTTTTCAACTGTAGGTCACAACCCAGTACTGGGTTATGAAATCAATTTAATAGGTTGCAACCAGCATTTGGGGAGGAAAGTAAACAATTAAAATAGAATATAACACATGCAAACAGATTTACAAGTAGAGTCTTCTAAAAGACAGATTTACAAGTATATTTTTCTTTCTTGCAAGAAGCAAGAAATTTTCAGGAAAAAAAATACAAGTGGTTTTGAAACCTATGAAAAGATGCTTGACTCGTTTAAAAAAATGTAAGTTAATCCTATACTGAGATCTATTTTTCACTTCAGAGAGGCAAAAATCAAAATGTTTGATGACACTGAAACACAAAGGTGTGGAGGAACAAGAATTCTCATACTTTCCTGATCAATGTGAATGTATACTGATAAATTTCCATGGCAGCCAATCAAAACTGATACATTTTCACTGCCCTAACAATCCCATTTGCAGAAATCTGTTACAGCTGTCTTGGTGTATGTGAGAAATTACAAATGTGCAAGGAGATTCACTGTGGCATGTTCGCAATAGTAAGACTCAGTTTAGGCAACCCAAATATCCTTTTATAGAAAACCGATTAAGTAAATTACAGTCATTCTGTTAACTCCATGAAAAGGGAAGTGATTAAAATCTAAGAGAGCTGAAAGCTATCAAACAGAGGGGACCAGAGAGGAGGCAAACCATAAGAGACTCTTAATCTCAGGAAACAAACTGAGGGTTGCTTGAGGTGGGGGCAGGGATGGGGTGGCTGGGTGATGGACACCGGGGAGGGTATGTGCTTTGGTAGTGCTGTGAATTGTGTAAAACTGATGAATCACTGACCTGTACCCCTGAAACAAAGAATATATTATATGTTAATTTTTTTTAAGTTAAAAAAAAAAAAAAACCACTAAGGAAAAGAAAAAAAACTTCATTTAAAAATGTTTGTGCGTGGGTGGTCACATTTATGTATCAAAGATGTGTACCTTCAGACTTTTATATCAAAACAAAAAGAAAAGCTTTTAAACAAAAGCAAAAACAAAAAAACAAAACAAAAAAATGGATGGGAGAACAAGAAGGGATACAAGTAGGGAAGGAATGTGTTTTGTTTTGCAGAATCAATAGTTCCAGCCGAGGAGACACTCATTAGGTGTTCTACCTGATAGCCCCTTTCTGTGTCTGGCCTGATATAGCCCCTTACATGTTAGTCGGTTTGAACTGGACTGGAGTTGAGAACCTGTGCAGGGACTCCTGGGAGCTGACCTGAAGTTACCTTTAGCTCATTAGAATACTAAGATCTCCTCCTATGGGCAGAGTTTTCTGCCTGTTTTTGAATATACAATGTATATTCACATGCCAGGCATGAGCAATTGAACAAGTTGTCTGTAAACTCCCTGCCCCGCCCCCAATACACTGAATAAAAGCTTCCTGTAGCAACCCCACAGAGAGGTAGTGCTTTTAAAGCTATCTCCCTGTCTCCTTACTTGCAACAAGTAGTAAAAAGTCCTTTGCTGTCCACATTTACCTTGGGTTGTGTTCAAGGCGTGTTCTCCAGCAGCTAAGTATATTTACAAGTAGATTCGTCTACTAAATATCCCAGAAAAATGGTATTTACTCACAAGTTTAAAGTTATTTCCTGCATGGACTTTGAGGAAATAGATCTTGTTCAGTTAAAAATAGTTAGAAATTATATTTTTAGGCAGAACAAAAAGCCATATTCTTTTTAATCCCACTCTTTCTGTTCCCATCCTACCCTGACTTACAAAGAAGGGCTAAAAGAAAGGCAAAAAGGCAATACATTTCTTTTAAGGCAATACATCTTTTAATTGCAGAATCTTGCTCCCAAATTAGAAAGGAACACATTACACAAGGAAAGGCGATAAACATGGCTCCCAGAAATGCTATTAACCACGTTTCGTTTGTTTGTTTGTTTTTTAATTCTGCTTTCAGTTAAAGGAGTTCATCCACGCTTACACGTTCTGGAAATCCCCTCTGCTTTACACACAACCAGGAACCAGCTCTAAAGCATAAACACTGTGCTAAACTTCCCTCCTTCCTTGGAAGCAAACACACAGAAAATTTAAGTCCTTTCACTGGATGATCCCAAACCAAAACAAAATAAAAATATGCAGAGCTGAAACCCAGTGGAAAAACGCCCTCCCCCCCAAATCATTAAGTAAACACTTTTCAAATAAGGGAGAGAAAAGTTTTGAAGAAAAATTTAGTATGACACATAGAACCTGAAGCCCTCAAGAAGAATTCCCAGAGAAAAGCAATTACAGAGCATCGTCCAAGGCTCATTTTCAGAGTCTTTATAGATTTTTCATTGTCCACCCTAAAAAAATAAACTCAAAATGTTTCCTTTAACAGTAACTTTGGATACTGTATCATTATTATCCTTCTCAGATACAAGCACAAGCCCTCAGAGGAGCTGTGAATGTGCTAAAGGAGTGTGAACTAGCCATAAGTCTATCTGGATTTGCATCTTCTCTGCCAGAAGAAGAGAAGATGCCTCTTAACGACTTTGGTCACTTTTCTAAGCCTCAAGGTTCCTCTGGTATAAAGTGGGGCCACCTACCTGCTTCAAAGGGTTACCGTAAAGACTCGATAAAATTAAATGATTTGATTAGCATTTGAAAAGCATCTAACGTGTGCCTTAGGTAAGTAGTAATAACAGCACAAGTTTTATCAGCAGTTTGTCACTATTTATAACTCTTTGGGCTATAAAGGAAAATAACTTTCCCTGCTCCGGTGGTAGGATAGATGGATCCCTGTAGGTACCAATAACCTGCCTCCATGTGTGTAAGAAAAGCATGTCTATACTTCATTTTTTCCCAGGTGTTCCAATTCAAGGGCCAAAGAAACCATACAGCTCATCCCCTTCAGAAGGGCTCTGGACTGAGACTAGATCCACTGCCCAAGCACTACACAGGCACAGATGATTCATAAATCAAGTCTTTTCCACTAGGACTGCCTGTTATGCTTCCTTGAAAACTACTTTATGCTTTACAATGGGCATATACCTTCTGATTCTGTCCTCCAAACAATGCTGTGAGGAAACTGAGATACACTGGGAAACCAAGTTAATGACCACATAAAAAACACAGAACCTCTATTTCTAACTCCTACTTAACTCATTACTTTACTGAACCGAATAAGCTTTTGTTTATAAACCAGAAACAACATTGTATGTGCAAAACCCATCAAAGGTTAACATATTCTCACTAGCATCGAGGCAGAATTTGCTGTCATCTATACTCATTTTTTTAAATTTTTTATTTTTTATAAACATATATTTTTATCCCCAGGGGTACAGGTCTGTGAATCACCAGGTTTACACACTTTACAGCACTCACCAAAGCACATACCCTCCCCAATGTCCATAATCCCACCCCCTTCTCCCAAACCCCCTCCCCCCCGTCTATACTTATTTTTATTGTTAATTACAAAAGAAAATGGTCTGGGTTATCATTTTGTCCTCTTTTTTCTTTTTTTAAAATTTTATTTATTTATTTATTTATTTAACAGAAAGACACAGCGAGAGAGGGAATGCAGAGGGAATGCGAGCTGGGGGAGTGGGAGGGGGAGAAGCAGGTTTCCTGCCAAGCAGGGAGCCTGATGTGGGGCTCAATTCCAGGACCCTGGGATCATGACCAGAGCCGAAGGCAGATGCATAATGACTAAGCCACCCAGGCACCGCTTTTTGTTCTCTTTCAATGAAAAAAAAAAAAAAAAAAAAAAAAATCAAGAATAGAAAAGGGAGAATAGAGAAGGGAAATTTTTCAGTTCCTGGAATTTCTAGTGTCTGAGTAAACAATCCTAAATCTGACTATAACAAAGTAAGCATATGGTCAAGCCTTGTGCATCACAGTAATAAAAAGTAGCCTCCTAAAGCTGTCTACACGGAAGGCAGAAAGGAACTGGGAAGTGGTTTCATTCTGAAAGAAATTCAAAAGATGAAAGAGTCAAAAGTAAATTGGAGAGGCAAGAATACACAGGCAGACATCTTGGGGCTATCCCAGGAACAGTCATAAGCTCAAATGACGTGGTTTGTATATCTCATCAGCAGTTTTCTCTCCCATGTCCAACTTATACAAATATTGAATAACTTAAGAACAACGTACAACTGGAAGATGAGTCATTCCACCAGTAAGCAACGAGATTAAGGGGAAATTCTATTTTCCTGTGAACCCTGACACAGTTTGCTTGGCACTGTTTGCATCTATTTGCCTTAGCCCTGTTAGCAACAACTGCTAATCCATGCTGGCACACTTCTTCTGCTACCATTAATCAAGCAAGTAATAGCAAGGTAGGTGTTAAGCACTCTTCCACCCCCCCCCAAAAAATACATCAAACTAATAAGTAGAATTACTAGTAAGTGTAAATGGCGTGTATAATTGAATCCAAAGAGCTAAGTGTGAATCCTGACTTCATGACTTAAACAGTGTGGCTTTCATAAGTTACTGAAAATTATTATTGTAAAGATTAAGCAATATAATTAAGTACAGGGTAGCTATCACATAAGAAATATAAACACTGAAAAAAGAAATATAAATACTGTATGATAATGTATAATACTATACAAAATTTCCGTAAAGATTAAGCAATATAATTAAATACATGGTAGCTATCACATAAGAAATATAAACATTGAAAAAAAAGAAATATAACCACTGGATGATAATGTATAAAAACAATATTTCCTGCATGCCTCCTTGATGCCAAGCCTCATGGAGAATACAAAGAAGGGTTCCCTGTCCTTCAAAGAGCTTGTAAGGTGGATGACGAGACATCAGATACCAATGTGAAAACCTAAGCACTAAAACAAGAACAGACGGTATAGGGTAAATAGCCAAGTGCGTGCCAGGGTTCAGAAATGCTCCAAGTTCCAAAGAAGAAAAGGTCCGTGCAGATTAGAGAGGCCTTCATGGCAGAGAAAGGACTTGAGACAAGCCTTGAAGAAAAAAAAAAAAATGTGAAGACAAGTGTACATTTTAGAGGAGAAGAAAAAGCAGAGGAACAGAAAGGGCAAAGCAGGCCAGAGTCAGTGAGCCATCAGCTCTAGGTGCACTGTCTGCCTGTGGAGGAGAATGGTAAGAGATGAGGCTTTAAAAGTGGGCTGCGGCCAAAGAAGGAGTTACTTTTAGGGTAGGAATGGGAAATGCCACAAGGGTTTCAGGCAAGGGAAAAATGTAATCAAAATCTGTTCTGAGAAAACTGATCTGGCAATAGTGTGAAAGTATGATGGCAGGAGAGTGTCGACACAAGAAAAACACCAGAAGGTAACAATGGAAGCTGAGGTTGAGAAAGGATCTAGTGGAGGGATGAGAGCTGTGGGAATAGAACAGCAGAGGCAGATAAGAGAAATACTGCCCAAGAGGATCTGTGACTGATCAGACACAAAGGAGAAGAGAGGAATCAAAAACAGTTCTAGTCTCTTCAGTCTGGGTGGCAAAGAGCAAAGTCACAAAAAGAAACTCAATGGTGTGTGATCAGAAGCCAAAACGGAAGGAGCATTTGTGAAGAATTTGATTTGTGACACACTGAATTTGAGTCCATAATGGCATAATCACATATAAATGTCACACAGACAGGTGATTACACTGACCTGGCATTCGAAAGAATAGTGAGGATTAAAGAACACAATTTGGGAGTCACTGGGACAAAGGAGCACTGCAGCTGAAGGGGAAAGAAAAAAAAAAACACCTCTGGGACTCCATAAAGACTTTGGGTCTTTTTCCAGGAGAAAAATGCATTCCACTGCAGGGAAATGGGTTTTCTCCTCCAGGGAGGAGAGGACATGGGAGTCCAAGAGCCCAATATTCCTAAAAGTCTTCTTAAAGGAGGCATCTAGATAGTGGCGTTAAGTCTTTGTAAACAGTGGTATCAGCCTAATACAAAAAATCTGTAATGCAATGTGAACTAAGATAGGGAGATCCTACCTTGAATGGCCATTGTCACTGGCTGCTCAACCCACTATGGACTCCAGTGACGGAGGTAAAGTCTGTTGAAATACCCTGCACCTGTTTCTTCTATATTTAGCCATTTTCAGATAAATGTTGATGCCCTTAGCTATAGGAAATTTAATCTAATTTTATTCTGGATAGATGTGTGGTATCTACCTACCAATCCAAAACCCATCTGAAACACTGCACACATATTTACACAAAATTCTACTGAAGCTTCTGGGAGTTCAGAATCTCATGGAACAGAACCTAAAAACCATCAGAGTTAATTACAAAACAAGAGAGAAGAGTTATGACATCTTCCTCTCCCCTCAAAACCTACTATCATTCCTTTACTTTATAAAGGTATTCTACTTTAAAACTTTTATTTTAATACAATAATGTTAAATTAAAAGTAAGCACTTTTGGATTTAAAAACTACTTTAGCTTCCCTGATAACATAGCTGTCAGGAACAATGAACGCTGTGTTTTGGACCTGATCATTCAGCTCTGCTAGTTCTGGAAGTGATCTGTTAGGTTATTCTGGTACTTTATATAATAATAATTTCCTTACATATATCACAACACTGTGTTGCACCCCTTAAATTAATATGCTACATGTCGGGACGCCTGGGTGGCTCAGTTGGTTCTCTCTCTTTCTGATAAATAAATAAAATCTTTAAAAAAATATATGCTACATGTCACTTATATCTCAAAAAAGTTGGAAAAACAAACATTTAAAAATAATAACCAGTTCTTACTTTCTAATAATCATCTGGGGTTTCTCTGATTGCACAGAAGCCTGATACTATTAACACAAACTTAGTGAGAGTTGCAACTTGGGAAGAGAGCGCTTCAAAAAATTCTATATCCAAAGGTCTGGCCCATGTTTATATGTGGTACAGGTCCTCAAATATATTTTGAAAAAAATGAATCACAGTTATTAGGCCATGAGATATTGCCTGCAGAAAAGGTATTAATTTATGATAATGCCTTTCACCTTTCACCTAATGTTTAATAGCACCTGAGCCTTCACTCTACTAATAAATTCTTTTCAATTCTCAGCTATATTGGACCCAGGCACAGTACCTGACACAGCCTTATCCTATTTTCCTGAAAAATACCCTCTTGCTTTTCTCATTTTGGGGAATTTATAGGTTAAAATAATCAGTTCAACCCCAAAGACAAGCATTTAGGGGCGCCTGGGCGGCTCAGTCATTAAGAGACTGCCTTCAGCTCAGGTCACGACAATCCCAGGATCCTGGGATGGAGCCTCCTGGGATCCAGCCTGCATCTGGCTCCCTGCTCCTCGGGAAGCCTGCTTCTCCCTCTCTCACTCCCCCTGTTTGTATTCCCTCTCTTGCTGTCTCTCTCTCTGTCAAATAAGTAAATAAAATCTTAAAAAAAAAAAAAAAAGATAAGCATTTATACCGTATTAATCTGCAAAGGAGATAGAGCATTTTTATTCATACAGCAGAATGCAATTTTGCCATTCATAGTTTTTCAGTTAGTTTGCAAAGAGGCATATAGTTAATTAAAACAGTAATCCATGAATGCCTGCCTCTGAGACAACTGAGTTACCTGCTACTTCAAATCATCTGAGCAAACCTACCACTGGCACGAATGCAGTGAACTTATAAACAACACAAATGTTTAAATCAACTGCGTAGGTAGCTCAATCCATAAACATTTCACTCTTCCCATTATAAATCTCCAAAAGTAAAGCCAGCATTCCTAAGTGCAGGAAATCAGATTTTACTACCCTGCAGCTGCTTCATAGCTCAGGAAAATGCAAAAACAAAGAGGAAATACGCCTGGAGATCTTATTAACAAAGAGTGGAAATCCCCTTACTCCACATCTTCCAATTAACACTGCTGAGAACATAAGCTCTCGGGTTCAAATTTCCCTTCATGGAAGGCCTAACCACACCAGAATTAATCTGCAGTTGCCACCTGGATTAAAGACAGGGGTAGATGCACTCTGGAACATTCCACACTGCCACTTTGGCTATAGTTTTCACTACAGAATGAATTAACATATAAAGGATTTTTTTTTTTTTTAACTCTAGAGCAGACATTAATCTTTTTGCAAAGCGAAAGCAGTGTGGTTCAACAGAAATCTCTCTCCTGCTCTTGATCTAAATTTCATCTTTCATGCATTTCCTAAATGCAAAAGAGAATATTTATCATGCGCAAAAGACATGACAATTTTCAGTATTTTTAGACATTTGATTGAAGAAGAGAATTTTCACTTTCTATAGTGACATTTCTAAACTATTTTCACATTTTACAATGAGTATAGATTTGGGGGAAAATATAGAAAGATGTTGCCTCTGCATGAAATTCACTAATGATACATTGTTTTATTAATCGCTCTCTTCATAATTTCTATCCTGAAAGCATGCATGTATTTATTTGTGCCAACTTTAAAAAAAAAAAGATTTTTACAATAGAAATGTCAAACATATACAGAATAGAAAATATAATAAATTCCAATGAACCCATAAACTAATTTTATCCACTCAGAGTCAATCTTGTTACTTATACAAATCCTTCATTTCCCAGTTATTTATTTTTTTTAAGATTTTATTTATTTGAGAGTGAGCAACAGTGAGTGACAGAGAGCACAGTGGGGAGGAGGGGAGAAGCAGGCTCCCCTAGAGCAGGGAGCTGGATGAGGGGCTCGATCCCAGGACCCCAAGATCATGAGCCAAAGGCAAAGGCTTAACCAACTGAGTCACACAGATGCCCCTCCCAGTTATTTTTGAAGCATATCTCAGACATCACATCATTTCAACCATAAATATTTCAGTGCACAGCTCTAAAATAAAAAGTTTTAAAACATAACTCACTAGTATTATTACACCTAAAAAAAATAAATAAATAATAATTTCCTAATATTTCCCACAACTGGTGTTCAGATTTCTCTGATTGTTCAGATCAGGAATTAAATACAATACAGTCCATACCCTGCAAATGACTGATAGAGTACAAATTGCTTTTGATTTACAGGTCTCTATCTCCTTGCAACTAACTTATCAGAAGATCCAGAGTTGTCTCACTGAGTTTCCTATGGATCTGGTATTGCAGTCTTCAGGTGTAATACACCCCCTATATTTCCTGTAAATTTGTAGTTGGCTCTACATGCTTGATCAGATTCAAGTTTGACACTTTCAGACACCAGATTCTTAACTCTTTTATCTCCTATTTCTTGCAACCTAGTGGGAGAAGAACCACTGGCTTAGTTTCAGCCCAATGCTAAAAAGTACTGCTGAACATTAAGGAGTGTCATGCACTCTGCTCAAAACTTAACTTTGAATTTCCACCTTTGAAAGGCTCTTTGAGAGGTAAAGAGCTTCACCCCACTGAAACCTCAACAACGGTTTGATTCATTCCTTCTCAGGACTGACATTGTGCTAGATACGCATTCTGCATTTTTATTCATCTAAATCACAACTTCCTCTTCTACTCTACTGTTTTCAGGCTTCCACCCTCACCTCTGCTCCCACTAGGAAAGGAAATGGAGAACAAGAATCCAGTAGTCCCCCTATCTACAGAGAATTTATTCCAAGACCCCCAGTGAATGCTTGAAACTATGAATTGCACCGAACCCACGTACATTGTGTTTTTTCTATACATACCTACCTATGATAAAATCTAATATGCAAATTAGGCATAGTAAGAGATTAATGACAATAACTAATAACAAAATAGGACAGTTAGAACAACATACTGTATAAAAGTTACGTGAATATGGTCTCTCTCTCTCAAAATATCTTTCTTGGACTATACTCACCCTTCTTGTGATGATGGGTGTGATAAGATGCTGATGTGATGAGATGAAGTGAGATAAATGACAGGCACTGTGACGCAGCATTAGGCTACTACTGACCTTCTGACAATATGTCAGGAGGAGGATCACGTGCTTCCGGACCATGGCTGACTACAAGTAACTGAAGCCATAGAAAATGAAACTGCGGATAAGCAGACACTACTGCAATGAAATAACTTTCCAGTGGTCACAATAAAGATGATGTTGGGGCGCTTGGGTGGTGTAGGTGGTTAAGCATCTGACTCTTGGGTTTTGGCTCAAGACATGATCTCAGGGTTTTGAGATCAAGCCCTGAGTCAGGCTCTGTACTCAGCCTGGAGTCTGCTTGGGATTGTCTCTCGCTCTCCCTCTATCCGTCTTGCTGGTGCTCTCTCTCGCTCTGTGTGTGTGTGAAATAAATAAAATTTTGAAACAAAAAAAGATGAGGTTAAACGAGTTATAGTTGTAAGGTACACACAATAGCGACTAATATATAATAAACCTTATATATATGTATGCTTTATTTTTATTTATTTATTTATTCATCAGAAAAAGAAAGCGAGCATGAGAACAAGCAGGGGAGCATAGACAGAGGAAGAAGCAGACGTCTCAGGAGCCAGGAGCCCCATGTGGAACTCAATCCCAGGACCCTGGGATCATGACCTGAGCCAAAGGCAGCTGCTTAACCAACTGAGCCACTCAGGTGTCCCTATGCCTTATTTTTTAAAAAAACACAGTTAAACCAAATTAAAAAACAGAGTATTTTTAAAGATCTCTTGAATTTCTTCAAGAATATAAATACTCCGTTCTACCTTGCATTTTGAGGGAATAATGTGTTCCACATGTAAGTAAATGTTCCAGATAACTGAGGCATGCCCCTTTAAATATCCAACTTTATTCCATTTTAATCTTTTAAAGTCAAAATAACCCAAGACAGAATTATTGTTAGAAATGTTACACACTGGGCGCCTGGGTGGCTCAGTGGGTTAAGCCGCTGCCTTCGGCTCAGGTCATGATCTCAGGGTCCTGGGATCGAGTCCCGCATCGGGCTCTCTGCTCAGCAGGGAGCCTGCTTCCTCCTCTCTCTCTCTGCCTGCCTCTCTGCCTACTTGTGATCTCTCACTGTCAAATAAATAAATAAAATCTTAAAAAAAAAAAAAGAAATGTTACATACTTTCCTTTATCAAATGAAGAACACCAAACAATCTTGTTAAATTTCTTTTTTTTTTCTTTTTTTAGATTTATTTATTTGACAGAGAGAGACACAGCGAGAGAGGGAGCACAAGCAGGAGGAGTGGGAGAGGAAGAAGCAGGCTTTCCGCTGAGCAGGGAGCCTGATGCAGGGCTCGATCCCAGAGACCTTGGGATCATGACCCGAGCCAAAGGCGGATGCTTAATAGCTGAGCCACCCGGGCGCCCCAATCTTGTTAAATTTCTTAATGACCCAGTATTTCATTACGAACATTAATGAATAGAACACAGATTTTAGAGATGGGTTCTAATCCTAGCTCAGTTGCTACTAACAAACTTGGCGTGGCAAACTCACTTAACCTCTCTGAAGCCTAGCAAATAGAGACACTGTTTCCTTGGAGAATTATCAAATAATTAGAGATAAAATCTAGCACAGTGCCTGCTACACAGGAAGCATTTAGTAAATGGTAACTATTATTCATTAATTCAACAAATTGAGCATTATTTATGCCAAGGATTGTTTTAAGTTATGGCTATACCAGAGTTCAAACGGACAAAAATTCCTACTTTCATGGAGCTTCTCTTCTAATATGACAAAAATATAACAAAAGCTAATAAAATGGGGTGCCTGGGTGGCTAGGTTGGTTAAGTATCTGCGTTCAGCTCAGGTCATGATCTCAGGGTCCTAGAACTAAGTCCCACATCACATCTCCCTGCTCAGCGGAGAGCCTGCTTCTCCCTCTTCACTCCCCCTGCTTGTGCTCTCTCTGTCTCTCTCTGTCAAATACATAAAACTTTTTTTAAAAGGCTAATAAAATGTAGAGTATGCAGATAGTAGTAAGAGAAAAATAAAGTGGAAATAGAAGACTTGGGTGAGGTGTGAGGGTATATATGCAATTTAAAATGTGATGGTCAGAAAGAACCATTCCAAAAATGCCATACTTGAGAGCTAAAAGTGGATGAATAATCATGCAGATGTTTGTACAAAGAGGAAATAGCAAGTACAAAGGTCCTGAGGTAGGAGTATATGTAGTAAGTCAAGAAATATGAAGGAAAAATAAAGAAAAAGAAAAGAAAGAAACACAAAGCCATCCCACACAGCTGGAATACGGTAAGATCTGACAGGCTAATGGGGCTAGATTGCAAAGGATCTTGCAGGTCGCTGTAAAGACTGAGTTACAGGGTTGCCTGAGTGGCTCAGTTGGTTAAGTATCTGTTTTCAGCTTGGGTCACGATCCCAGGATCCTTGGATCAAGCCCCGCATTGGGCTCCCCGCCCAGCAGAAAGCCTGCTTCTCCCCCTGTCTGCCACTCCCCTTACTAGTGCTTTCTCTCTCTCTCTGTCAAATAAATAAATAAAATATTAAAAAAAGAAAAAAAGACCGAGTTTCAGCCTTAGTGACATGGAAAGCTCTTGGAGAGTTTTAAGCAGAGAAGTGACATGATTCAACATGGATTTAAAAGGATCACTGGCTGAAAACAAACTTGGGCATTAGGAAACAGGGAAATCAGTTAGAAGGCTATGACAATTGCTTGGTCTAGAGATCATGATGCCTTGGATCAAAAACTTGGTAGCAGGGGCGCCTGAGTGGCTCAGTGGGTTAAGGCCTCTGTCTTTGGCTCAGGTCATGATCCCAAGGACCTGGGATTGAGCCACACATCGGGCTCTCTGCCTGGCAGGGAGCCTGCTTCCTCCTCTCTCTCTGCCTGCCTCTCTGCCTACTTGTGATCTCTCTCTCTCTCTCTGTCAAATAAATAAATAAAATCTTTAAAAAAAAAAAACTTGGTAGTAGTGAAGGTGATGAAAAATGGTCAGATAGCCTTTGAAGGAAAATTGACAGGATTTTCTGGTAGACTAGAGGTAGGGTATAAAGGAAAGAAAGAAGGAGTCAAAAATGAGTGACATTTTTGATATCTGAATAACTAGAAAGAGAAAGTTCTATTTACTGAGAGATGAAAGACGGCAAGAGGGGCATATTTACAAAGATGAGGAGTTTGAACCTACAGAGAATGAAGGAGGCCTTTACCCTTATTCTCAACATTTCTGCAGCTGCCACTTCACAATGATAGTTTTCTCTTCCCTCAGAACTAAATAGTCTTCAGTTACCAACTTGTTATTGTTTCTAATCTACCTTATTCCCCATTCTATTCTCTAGGAAAACCAAATGAAAACATATTAAAAACTGATATATTACTCAACAGTGAAAAATAAACTGAATCAGAAATCTGAAGCAGCTTTTTCTAAAAGTGGGGTCACTAAAAGAAAAGAAAACTAAAAGTGGGGTCACTCTGGGTAGTACCTTACTTCCAACACATTATTTCCAAAAAATCACTTACAGAATGGTTATTTAGAACTCAAAAATCTTTCCCCAAGTACAAATTTATTAGAAATGACTTGGTTTCCATGCCAAACTACATAATGGAGCTACGTTATAACAACAGCAGTGCCAGCCTGAATCCAAGGGAGAAAAATCACAGGGTATAAGAGAGACCAGACTTTTTTGCCCTTGGCCTAAGAATAAAATAAGTTTCTCCTTTGCACACTCCCACCATGTTTCAGTCTCCCACACTAAAGGTGCCTTTATCCTCTGCCTCTAGCACTGTAATCTTCAGGAAACCTCCCATTCTAGCATCCTCTTCCAATATGTCAGGAAAAATGTTCTCCATGTCTAAAAATTGGCCACCCAACTCTAAAACAGCAGCAACTAAACACCCACATCCCATGCAATTCTCTTTTCCTTGTAAAACAATACTCAGCAAGGCATCAGAAGGAAATGCACAGCTTAAAGCTAATTCTAATATAAATGACATGATATCAGTTGGAAGAATTTCAGCAAGTATTATATAAGAGAAAATGAAAAAGAATATGGAAATAATGGAAATATTTGACATTGAGAAGGCTATGGCAAAGAATCCATCTACTTCTCTTTATATGTCTTCACCCTTCCCGTACTTCCAAATTCATTGATTTTTCTGTAAGTTTCATCATAATTCTTGCACCAATACCCTGGACGATCTAGAGATTACATGCCTATTTTCCAGTTTTCAGTTGTGGAGCTAAAGAAGAGGGAATGGGAAATAACGTTAATGATTAATTACATATGCGTTGGGTAAAATGTTCCGAAGTTAAGGACTAGAGTCATTAAGGGACTTTTACAAACTACATGGATTTAAAACTCCACTTAGCATATAATTACATTTCTTTCTCAAGTTTTTTTCTTAAACTACCAAACCTCTCAAGTTTGCCATTTGCCATTCAACTTTTTTTTTTTTTTTTTTTTAATCTGGGGGTATGGAAGAACCTCACAGTTCATCATAGAGATAACTAGGGCTTCAAACCCAAAAAAGATGAAAGGGCAGAGCTCTGAAGACTATAACCAAGGGTTCAGTCAGCTCACATTGTTCACATTTGCAGATGCCCTTTAAACTAAAAACAAAACAGCAACAACAACAATAATAGATGCCTACGTTAGATCAGTTCTCATACTGACATTCATTTGGGTGACATGTTCTGTCTTAAGTCTGTGGTTAGAGAAACACCAGAAGGTCTCCCTTCTGTCAATTAACTCAAGAGACATCATCAAGCGGAACAAATGGTCTGATTTAAACTTAACCCTACAAACTTAATTAAATGCACTATAGGCCATTTGCCTTCCTCTAATTTCTTTTTCAGAAAACAGAATCCCAAGTCATTAAAATTTTATTTAAAGAATTCTAAATCACAGGATTATGAGGTCTGCTGTTGGATTAAAGTTTCATTAAGAGTTTAGAAAAGAGGGGTGCCTGGGTGGCTCAGTGAGTTAAAGCCTCTGCCTTCAGCTCAGGTCATGATCTCAGGGTCCTGGGATCAAGCCTCACATTGGGCTCTCTGCTCAGCAGGGAGTCTTGCTTCCCCATCTCTCTCTGCATGCCTCTCTGCCTACTTGTGACGTCTCTCTCTCTCTGTGTCAAATAAATAAATAAAATCTTTAACAAAATTTTAAAAAAAGAGTTTAGAAAAGAGTCTCATTAAAAGCTCAAAATGAGGACCATGATTATTTCCTTCATTAGAACTAACTATTTTGACTGAATTTTTTTACAATTAAAAAATATCATTTTTGTGATTAGAACAAAAACACTTCCATTTTGGAAAGAGACAGATGGTGATGAAATAAGTCTCAATAAGAACTAAAAGAGAGGTGCTTGGGTGGCTCAGTCAGTTAACTGTCTGACTCTGGATTTCAACTCAGATCATAATCACAGAGTCATGGGATAAAGGCCCATGTAGGGCTCCACACTCAGGGGGGAGTCTGCCTAAGAGGCTCTGTCCCTCCCCCTCTGCCCTTCCCATTCATGCACACACTCGTTCTCAAATAAATAAATAAATAAATAAATCTTTGGGGGGGGGGGACTAAAACAGAAGACACTAAATAGAAAATACACTGAAAAAAAAAAGGCTGTAGTGAGATTGTGTTTGTTTTAACTTCTTTTGTTAATATTTGTATAATAAAATTGAGAGAAATAAATTTTATTGAAACTTTTCAAAAAGAAAAGGGAAACTCCATCTATAGCACAGTATTTCTAGAGCAGTGGTTCTCACGCTATGGTTCAGGAAATCTGTAAGGTTTTAAAACTATTTTTATAATAATATTAACACATTACCTGCCTTTTTCATTCTCATTTGCTCACAAGTGTGCAGCAGAGTTTTGGTATTATGCCATAAAATAACCACAATTATCTGAAAATGTGAATAAAATAATCTCACCTTTTCTAACTATGTTTACCTCTATGAGTCTCCACTTTTTTCATATGCTTCAGCCAAAATCACATACAACAGATTGAGTACAGAAGCATATAAAAATTCACTTGTCTTCCATCAAGCCATGTAATTAAAGACATTTACAAATATGTAACAATGCCTCTCTTTTCACAAACTGTTTTTGTTTTAGACAACAGTTACTACTGAAGAAATGCTATTTATATTAACATGTAATAGTTTTGTTATTTCAAACAAATTAATACATATTTTTAAAGGTTCCCAGTTTTAATTTCTAACGTAGTAATTACCAATAGCTATAATCCCAAAAGCTCTCAGAAGTCGTTAATTTTTAAGAATGCAAAAGGGTGGGCGCCTGGGTGGCTCAGTGGGTTAAGCCACTGCCTTCAGCTCAGGTCATGATCCTAGGGTCCTGGGATTGAGCCCCGCATTGGGCTCTCTGCTCAGCGAGGAGCCTGCTTCCTCCTCTTTCTCTGCCTGCCTCTCTGCCTGCTTGTCATCTCTCTCTCTGTCAAATAAATAAATAATCTTAAAAAAAAAAAAAAAAAAAAAAGAATGCAAAAGGGTCACGGCGCCTGGGTGGCTCAGTGGGTTAAAAGCCTCTGCCTTTGGCTCAGGTCATGATCCCACAATCCCGGGATTGAGCCCCACATCAGGCTCTCTGCTCAGCAGGGAGCCTGCTTCTTCTTCTCTCTCTGCCTGCCTCTCTGCGTACTTGTGATCTCTATCAAATAAATAAATGAAATCTAAAAAAAAAAAAAAGAATGCAAAAGGGTCTTTTGGCACCTGGCTGGCTCGGTCTGTGGACCCTGTGACTCTTGGTCTCCAGGCTTTAAGTTCAAACCCCATGTTGGATGTAGAGATTTTTGCTGTCCTCAAGTATTTCTTAGTCTTTAAGAAAAATCACTCTACAAAGGCATATATTTTTTTAAGATTTTATTTATTTATTTGAGAGAGAGAGAAACAGAGAGAGCATGAGAGGAGAGAGGTCAGTGGGAGGAGCAGACTCCCTGCTGAGCAGGGAGCCCAAAGTGGGACTCGATTCCAGGACTCCAGGGTCATGACCTGAGCCAAAGGCAGTCGCCCAACCAAATGAGCCACCCAGGCGCCAAACAAAGGAGTATTTTTTAAGGTAAGAGAAACAAGTGAAGTGAATTTAAAATTTGCGGGGCAAATGATTAAGATCAGATTTGCTTCACAATAATCTGAGGAGCAACGGAAGAACAGGTGGAGGTATAAATGAAGTAAGAATGGCCATGAGTTAATAATCATTGAGCGGGGAGTTCGTTATACTAGTCTCTCCTTTTACATATGTTTGAAATTTTCCCTGATAAGAACATAAAAGAAAGAATTGAACTCATATCTTAGCAGTTTAATTACAAAAAAAAAAAAATCTAATTGTAATATAATGTTATTGCTAAGGATGAAGGAAAATAAGGGGGAAAAAAATCTTACTAATATACAATTAACAGTATACCCATAGCTCCAAATGTACTTTTCGATCTTCACTGGCATTCTCTCAATTGGTTTCATATAGTTAAATCAGTAGGACATGTGTACTATTTGGAGTTCTGCTTTGTTCACTTAAGATTCACATATACAGTTTCCATTTTTATCTACTATCACTAACCAGACTTCAAAATGGCATAAATATCTATCAGTTTAATAATAGAAGAAACTTCAAACCCTTTAACCTAATCTTTGGGCTATAAAATGCAGAATAATTTTTACATGTTATACTACTGCCATCTGCTGGCTGTGATGTCTAAGTACAGTAAACAAAGATTTAAAGCAGAAAAGCTAAAAATTTACCTATGATGGAGGTTTTCTCCCAAAATTATCCTGTAGAAAAGAAGCTACTATACACTATTAGGGATCTTCAAAACCTCACTTTAGATAAGATGGGTGTTCAGGGTGGTATGATCATAGGCCAAAACCTCACATTAGAAGCAGTGGTTCTCAACCCTGGGCTGCATTCTAAAAATCACCTGAGAGCTTTTGAAAATCCTGATGTCTGGACCCCAGAACCAGAACAATTAAATCAGTATCTCTATTTTACAGAAATGAAAGGCAAGCCACAAACTGAGAGAAGATGTTTTCAGAAGACATATCTGACATAGGAGTTGTATCTTAAGACTAAACAAATTGTTACAACTAAAAAATATGAAAGCAACCCAATTTTTTTTTTAAATTTTATTTTTTAAGTAATCTCTACACCCAACATGGGGCTCAAGCCCACAACTCCCAGATCCAAGAGTTGCATGTCCCACCAACCGGGCCAGCCAGGCATCCGAAACAGCCCAATTTTAATAATGGACAAAAGATCTGAACAGGCACATCACCAAAAAAAGATATATAGATGGCAATTAAGCACATAAAAAGATGCTCTACATCATCAGCCATTGGGAAAATGTAAATTAAGACCACAAGGAGATACTACTTCAAATCCATCAGAGTGGCTAAGGTAAAGAGACTGACCATAGTAAGTACTCTCCAGGATGTGAAGTAACTGTAATATTCATTTACTGCTGGTAGGAATGCAAAATGGGACACCATTTTGGAAAATGGTTTGGCAGTTTCTTAAGAAGCCACACACACACCTATTATAAGACCCAGTCACCCTACTGCTAGATATGTACCCAAGAAAAAGAAAAGTTGCAGGAAGTTAGTATCCCTTCTGAAATTCATGTCCACCCAGAATGTGGCCTTATCTGGATGCAGATGTAATTAGTTAAGATAAGATTGTACCAGAATAAGGTGGGTCCTAAATCCAAGGACGGATGCACTCGTAGGAAGAGTTGGAACACAAAGAAGAGGCAGAGAGTGAAGAAATATGGCTGAAAGCCAAGAAAAACCAAGGATTATCTGAAGTGAAGCTTGGAAAAGAGAAAGAAGGTCTCCCAGAACCTTCAGAAGGCGCATGGCCACATCCATACTTTCATTTTGGACTTCTAGCCTCAGAATATAAGAGAACAGATGTCTGTTGTTTAAGCTACCAGTTTATAGCGATTTGTTACAGCATCCTTAGTAAACACAGAAGCACAAAGTACAAAGACTTCTACAAGAATGTTCTTTTTAACTATATTTTTAATAGTCCCAAACTGGAAGTAACTCAAATATCTACCAACAGGTAAATGGATTTACAAGTTGTGGTATATCTACCCAATAGAACATTATTCAGGACTAAAAATGACTGAGACATAAAAACAAACAAACAAACAAACAAGAAAAACATGGAAGAACTCTCAAAATTATTGTACTGAATATTTAAAAAATAATAACCAGACAAAAACACTACATATGGTATGATTCTATGGTGTTTACCTGGGGTTGGGGCAGGGAAGCAAGAGTGAGGTACAGGAGTCATTACAAAGAAACTTTAGGAGGCGAGAGATACATTATTTATATTGACTGGGGCAACAGCTCCACAGGGGCATATATGTGTCAAAACTTACCAAGTTGAAGGGAACATGGTGGAGATGGAAACACCAAGAATCTGTCTCTCCCACCTAGACAACAATCACACTGACAGAAACTCTCTGACGTAACCAACTATTTTGGAACTCTGGAGTCTGTTGAAGGCTTGCAATTTGCAGGGGAGGTCTTAAATGACAAACTGTCCTTAATTTTGCTCAGTTTTGGGGCGCCTGGGTGGCTCAGTGGGTTAAGCCCCTGCCTTTGGCTCAGGTCATGATCTCAGGGTCCTGGGATGGAGCCCCACATGGGGCTCTCTGCTCAGCAAGGAGCCTGCTTCCCCCTCTCCCTCTGCCTGCCTCTCTGCCTGCTTGTGATCTCTCTCTCTCTGTCAAATAAATGAAGAAAATCCTTTTAAGAAAATTTGTTCAATTTTAGCCCTTAGTGCAGCAGCAGCTACCTATCCCTCACCCCAAACCAAATGGCAGGCAGCTGCCATGCTCCTAGAGCAGCTTGCATACCCATTAAGGGAGCTAGGGTGGACAAAAAGGATCCCTTCTCCAAATACTGGGGATCCACGCTCTGCTCATTGCTACTTTTGATCAGAGGTTCAGCATACTCACAAAGAAAAAAGAAAATCTGAATACACCTATATGTAGTAAGAAGACAGAATTAGTGAAAAACAACAACAACAAAAAACCTCCCAACAACAAAAGCCCTGGACTTGATGGTTCACTGGTGAATTCTACTGAACATCTAAAGAATGAATACCAATCCTTCTCAAACTTTTCCAAAAAACTGAAGAGGGACTACTTCCCAACTCATTCTTTGAGGCCAGTGTTACACTGATACTGAGGCCAGAGAAGACACTACAACTACAGACCAAGATCCTCCATAAACATTGATGTAAAAATCCACAACAAAATGCTAGCAAGCAAAATTCAGCAGTATGTTAAAAGGATTACCCATATGACTAAGCAGGACCTATTTCTGGAATGCATGGATGGTTCAACATATGAAACTCAGTGTAACAGGCCACGTCAACAGAATGAAAGGGGAAAAAAAAACCCATGATCATCTCAATTGAATGCAGAAAAGGCATTTGATAAACCCCTTTCATGATTTAAAAAAAAAAAACAACACAAAACTAGAGGAAAACTATCTCAATGTTTAAGAGAAACCCACAGCAAACAACATACTCAACATACTCAATGGTGAAAGACTAAAAGCTTTTCTTCTAAGATTAGGTCCAAGACAAGGATGCTTGCTTTCCACCACTTCTATTTAAACATATTGGAAGTTCTAGCCAGAGCAAGGTAAATAAGCAAGTAAAAGAAATAAAAAGCACCCAGACTGGAAAGGACAATGTAAAATTATCTTTGTAGATGATTTGATTGTATATCCAGAAAATCCTAAAAATTCCACACCAAAAAAAGCCACTAGAATAAATCAATTGAGCAAAGTAGCAAGTCACAAAGTCAACATACAAGAATTGGTTACATTGCTATTAATAATGAACGACCTAAAAAATAAATGACAAAAACAATTCTATTTACAATAGCATCAAAAAGAATTAAATACTTAGGAAGTAACTTAACCAAGGAGGTAAAAAACAATACAAAGAAAAACTACAAAAGATTGCTGAAAGAAATTAAAGACATAAATAAATGGAAACACATCTCGTATTTATAGATTGGAAGACTAAATATTGTTAAAACATCAAAACTACCCAAAGCAATTGACAAATTCAATGCAATTCCTATCAAAATCCAAGTGATATTTTTTGGAGAAATAGAAGAACTCATCCTAAAATTGATATGGCATCTTAAGAGACCCTGAATAACCAAAACAATCTTACAAAAAGAATAAAATTTATACTTCCTGATTTTAAAACTTACTACAAATCTGCAGTCATCAAAAGAGTATAGTGCTAGAGGTGTCTGGGTGGCTCCGTCGGTTAAGCATCTGACTCTTGATTTTGGCTCAGATTATGATCTCGGGGTCGAGATTCAGCCCTGCACCAGGCTCCACACTTAGCATGGAGTCTCTTTATTCCTCTCCCTCTGCTCTCCCCCCTGCCTGAGCTCCACCTCCCCTTCTCTGTCTCAAATAAATAAATAAAATCCTAAAGAAACAACCAACCAAACAAAAAACAGTGTATTACTAGCGTAAAAATAGACATATAGACCAACAGAATAGACATAAACCCAAACCATTTCATGTATGGTCATATGATTTCTGACAAGGGTCCCAAAACCATTCAATGGGGAAAGGACAGTCTTTTCAACAAATAGGTCTGGGAAAACTGGATACTGACATGCAAAATAATGAAGCTAGACCCTTAACTAACACCATATACAAACATGAACTCAAAATGAATCAAAGATCTAAATGTAAGACCTAAAAGAGTAAAACTCTTAGAAGAAAATATAGAACAAAAGCTACATGACACTGAATTTGACAATGTTTTCTTGGATATGACACCAAAGATACATGGTAGAAAATATAAACAAACTAGACTTGATAATATTTAAAAATTTTTGTGAAAGCACCGAATCCTAGCCACTAGACCACCAGGGAAAAAATTTTTGTGTATCAGAAGAGATTATTAACAGAGTAAAGAGACAACCCATAAGATGGAAGAAAATATTTATAAATCGTAGTATCTAATAAGAGACTAATATCCAGAATATATAGAAACCACCAAGAACTCAACAACAAAAAAAAAAAACCAATTCAAAAATGGGGAAAGGAATTAAACAGACATTTCTCCAAAGATAGACAAATGGCCAACAAGCACAAGAAAAGATGCTTAACATCACCAACCATCAGGGAAATACAAATCAAAACTACAATGAGATACCACTCATAGCCATTAGAATAGATACTATTAAAAACAAACAACAAAACAGGGGCACCTGGGTGGCTCAGTTGGTTAAGTGTCTGGTCATGATCCCATGGTCCCGGGATCAAGTCCCAATCAGGTTCCTTGCTCAGCAGGGAGCCTGCTTCTCTCTCTGCCTGCTGTTCCCTCTGCTTGTGCTCTCTCTCTCTAGCAAATAAATAAATAAAACCTTTTTTAAAAATTGAAATAAAAAACCCAAACAAAACAGTATGTGTTGGTAAGGATGTGGAGATATTCAAATCCTTTATGCACTGTTTGTGTGAATGTAAAATGGTGCAGCCACTGTGAAACACAGTTCCTTAAGAAATTAAAAATAGATTTAGCACATGATGCAGTAATAATAACACTTCTAGGTATATACCCAAAATAATTGTAAGCAGGGTTTCAAAGAGAGATCTGTAACCCAGGCTCATAAACAGCATTATTCACAGTACCTAAAATGTAGAATCAACTGGAGTGTCCACTGACACCTGGATAAATCAAATATGGTATATACATACAACGGAATATTATTCAGCCTTAAAAAGGAAGGAAACTCTGCAGTATGCTACAACATGAATAAACCTTGAGGACATTATGCTAAGTGAAATAAACAAAAAGGCAAATACCAGGGCACCTGGTGGCTCAGAGGTTGGACCTCTGCCTTTGGCTTAGGTCATGGTCTCAGGGTCCTA
Source organism: Mustela nivalis (assembly GCF_964662115.1). NCBI lineage: Eukaryota > Metazoa > Chordata > Mammalia > Carnivora > Mustelidae > Mustela > Mustela nivalis. The sequence goes on along the minus strand of NW_028134713.1, from coordinate 9,541 downwards.
GGATCGAGCCCCGCATCAGGCTCTCTGCTTGGCAGGGACCAGGCTTCCCCCTCTCTTTGCCTGCCTCTCTGCCTATTGGTGATCTCTCTCTGTCAAACAAACAAATAAAACCTTTGAAAAAAAAAAAAAAGGCAAATACCTCCACTTATATAAGGTACTTGCAGTAGTCAAAATCATAAAGACAGGAAGTATTGTGGTGGTTGCCAGCAGCTGGAAGGAATTATGTTTAATAGTAGGGTTTCAGTTTTACAAGAAGAAAAGAGTTATGGGGATAGATGAGGTGATGGTTATGCAACAATGTTAATATATTTAATATCACTGAACTGTATGTACACTTAAAACCAAAATCTATAGAGGGTAGAGTCCAGGTGTCATTAATTTTTCAGTATCTCCTCAACTATTCTAACCAACAACCACTTCACCAAAGGGTGCTATTTCATTTACTCTGTTTTATCTACTTGATAAAAACATTTAAGCCTGAAATAATTTTTTTAAAGATTTTATTTATCTATTTAAGAGAGACAGAGAGAAAGGATGGGGAGGGGCACAGAGGGTGAAGGAAAAAGAGAAGCAGAATCCCTGCTGAACAGGGAATCCAATGCCTAGCTTGATCCCAGGACCCTGAGATCATTATCTAAGCCAAAGACAGATGTTCAGCTGCCTAAATATCTATTTAGAAACATCCAGGCACCCCAAGTCTGAAATAATTTTGATAATTCTCATTTTAGATGCTTACGGAGGTCAGCCGACATCATACTTTTTTTTAAGTAAACAAAGATGTGATATTTACTCCTTGGTTTGTACCTCAAATTCCTAAATTACAAGATTTAGAAAGCAATGTTGCAGCTACTTGCTCCCAGCACAAAATTATTTAAAATACAGAATGTGTTTTTGCAATGAATGGCAACATAGACTGAACTGCGACCACCTCAAAATTCATGGGTTGAAGTCCTAGCCCCAAGCAGTGCAGAATGTGACTGTATTTGGAGATAAAGTCTTTTAACAAGCAAGTAAGGTAAAATGAGGTCATAAGGACGGGCCTTAATCCCATCTGACTGGTGTCCTGAATACACAGAGATACCAGGGATGCTCAGGCACAGAGGAAGTCCATATGAAAATCAAGCAAGAAGGGGGAGATCTGCAAGTCAAAAAAGAAGCCTCAAGAGAAACGAAACCTGCCAGCACCTTGATCTTGGACATCTAGCCTCTAGAACTGTGCAAAAACAAAGTTCTGTTGTTTATACCACCTGGTATGTACTATTCTATTATAGCAACCATAATAGATTAATACAAATGGTGAGCAAAAACAAAGAAAAAAATAAATCTGGGAAATGACATTCTGGATCTAAACTTTACCCTAAAGCGCGTACCAAACCCTGACCATTGGATACTGGTTTTGGCCAGAGCCTAGAACCGCTCTTCCTGTCACATCTTAGCCTCAAATATTTCACCTGCTCTCTGACCTCAGCCTTCTAGTACTCTTTCCTTTATTCCCACTAAACCTTTTCTTCTACCCCACACTGAGACTGCTGGTCCCCTGAACTCTTCTAGAAGAGAGTGCTCTCTGGCCCTCCCTCCCCATCTAGTCTGAGCACCATAGCAATCATGTTCACTATTCTGTCAGAACGAACTTCCCTTGCTCTCCATCATACTGTCACACTTCACCAACAAAACCCCAAATTGGAGCCAATGCTACATTTTGTCTTCACTACTACCATTGCAGGCGAGCCAAGCTCTGTCAGAAAAAAATTACATTATACATTCATGTGAAGTCAAGTCTACAAATTACTGACTCAAATCTCAGCACCCACCCCCTGCCACAATCCTGTGAGGAGTTAGCATGTCCGCCATTCTTAACAACCATTCCAAACATTCTTCATTGTCTCTAGTGTTGACTATACTCCCATGTGGTGTCAACTAGACTTTCCACTTGACTCCAGCTTCTCACCTTCTACCCATTTAACACAGATGTCATTTCCCTCAAACTTCTCTCCCTCTACCTATATGCTTATATGTCTGCACCTATCTTCACTTTCTTTTCTACAGTCTCAAATGAGGCTCAAATTGCACTGTTTTTGGCAGCCCCTCCTATTTCTGAACCTTGCCCATTCATTATCCATTCTCTCTCCTACCTGTCCTGCTTATTCGACATTTGTATCTTCACTGACACCCTTTCTTCATCACCTAAACATGCACAAGTCTCTCCCACATCCCTACATCCTCCCTTGATCTCTACCATCCTCCAGCCAAACTATCCCATTGCTTCTTATTTTCATCTAAACTTCTCAGAAGTATAGCTTATTCTCAATGTGTGTTCACTGAGTTGTTCTAACTTGGCTGGCGTGGGGCCCCAATATACAACTGAAACTGCCCTTCCTAAAGTTATCAATAACTTCCTAGTTACTTAGTTCTTAAGTAACCCATGCTATAGGCCTGAGGAAAAAGAAGAGAGCCTCTTCTAGTACCCACTGCTCTTTCAAAGTCACTATGTCTTCACTCTTCACCTCATACCAGTGGTCAGCAAATTTTTCTGTAAAGGGCCAGACAGTAAACAGTTTAGGTTTTATGAGCCACATGGTCTCTTTGATAGGTACCCAACCCCAATTCTGCAAGGCAAAAGCAGCCACAGATAATACATAAATGAATAAGTGTGGCTGTGTTCCAATAAAACTTTATTTATATAAAACACGTAGTGGACTGGATTTGCTCTACAGGCCATAGTTTGCTGACTCCTCCTCTTTGCTAGCACATTGTGTCACCCCAGGCACTTCCACATTTATCAAGAATTTGCCACCTGACTCAGTTCTCCATCACCAGCCTAAGTAACAAAGCACATTACCTGGCACCTGGTAGGCATTCTATAAGCGTAGCTGCAATTATTATTTTTAAAAAATTATCATACAGACACACTCAATAAATCTGTGGGTGACCATCCAGCACTTTCAGCTCTGTTTCTTCATCTGCTTAACTCTGACACTCTAGTTTTGTCATCACTGCAGAGCACTCTACCTCTGAAATCTAACCTCTCCTATACACTGATCAAAATCTCCTGCTTGTCACTCTCACTCCTCTTATGCTTGCTCTTCAACCTCAGTGAGCCTCCAATCCACTTTTATCTCTATTCTCTCCTAATCCATGAGCTCCCCCCATCTTTACTTCCTACCAAGCTTGAGCTCATGGTCCGTTCATTGAGCCATCCTCTCACCTACACCCCCAGCAACTATTTTCCCACTGTACCAGACTAGCAAAATCCTGCATCATCCCATCTATCTGCCTTCTCTATTCCTACACCTGGATGGCTTAGGACTACTCACAGATCAATGCCATCACAAACTTGGACTCTCTGGCCTCAGCTGGGGTTCAGCACCACCCAGCAATACCTTCCCCAATCCTCTCCTTAAGGTCCCTTAGGCTTAGGCTATCATACTTTCTCTCATGTTCAAATGACTAATTTGCCCCGGATTCTTCAGAGAAATGACGAGGTGTGAATCTATGTTCTCAACTCTTTGCTGCACCAAGACACTTAACTTGTCCACCATCTTGAATTCCTTCCCTCTAGACCCAGAAAAACAGTTGCTTCTACTCCAATCCACCAGCAGTGTTCCGGATCCATCCCTGCCTCTTCTACCTCACCGATTCTACAAAAACCAAACCCTGAGCAAGCCAGCCACATCGTACGACTTTCTTCGCTGCTCTTTAACCATGGCTATACTGCTTAACCTGAGCTTCCCCATCTTCAAAATGGTGATATCCTTGCAAGGTTGTTGTGAGTGTAATAGATCTTGAAGTGCCTGACATTTGGCAGTCATTTCATAAATGGTAGCAATTATTAGATTAAGTTAATAGCCTGAAGGTGAAAGGCAGTGACAAGAAATGGAATACAGGGTTGGAGACCTTAGTGGTGGGGTGAGGGGTGGGAGAGGTGGGGAAGGGAAGCATACCTGGAAAGAGAAAGAGAAAATCATTTCCCTTAACCTAAAATGTTCCAGTCCTTCTATGAATATAACCAGTTGTTTTGTGAATTACAGTAATTAAATGTATGACCACTCTTTGCTATTCTCACCATAGTCTGGAGCCTGCAACTCCTCTTTTTTTTTTAAAGATTTTATTTATTTGACAGACGGAGATCACAAGTAGGCAAAGAAACAGGCAGAGAGAGAGAGGGGAGGAATCAGGCTCCCTGCTGAGCAGAGAGCCCAATGCGGGGCTCAATCCCAGGACCCTGGGATCATGACCTGAGCCGAAGGCAGAGGCTTTAACCCACTGAGCCACCCAGGCGCCCTGCAACTCCTCTTTTAGCATAACCCTCTCCAAGAGGAAGATGTGCTCTATGTTCTAAGGCTTGGCCAACAAGGAAAACTAACAAATCTTCCTTCTATTAAGCTAGAATTAAAGTGATATACATTAAAAAGGAATTATAGCCATGTTGAACCATTAGAGGTATCAAACAAAAGTATTCAATTTATGATTCCATTACTGGGACAGAAAGGTGAGAGCCTGAGCCATCTCATGCTTGAAATAAGCAAAAACTGGGGGCAAACACTGATGGGACAGTGGAGAAAATGTCAAAAGGACACAGGAGCTGGCCTGAAGGGGCTCCTAAAGGACAAATCCAGGACAATTTGAGCATCAAAAAGAATAACGATGGTGGTAACAGATTCTAGCACAATTAATCAAAAAGAGAAAAGAAAAAGTCCTTATGTCTGGAAAAGAAAATTAAAAAAAAAAAGTAGGAGCTCCAAAAAAAAAGAAAAAAAGAGAACTCTTCTACAGAATAATACAGTTAAAAAATATAGAAGGAATGAAAAAACTAGACAATCACCACTTTACAAAATCCAAAAGTAAAAATCATCCCCATGATACAAAAAACACTGCGTGAAGAGTTAACAGGCTATCTGCAAGAAGGAGAGAACATCTGCATATGCCCAACGTATTATTCCACAGGCTACTTAAATTTTAATTACAAAGATTGCCAAGGGAAAATGTGCCTTTATAGTGGAGATATCTGGCAGCTGCCCTCGTGATCAAGTGATGGAACTTAGCGTCAATAGTGAGAATAACCTAATGTTATGTGGCTGCTGGATGGCAATAAGCGCACAGCATCAGCTGTGCAGTGTACGCCCAAGAGTGGTCTACTGAATTAATGGAGGAGAAAACAATCAGACAATTAGTCCACAGTCTTACTGCTCAAAATGCCATCTAAAGACTAGAACCATATCATCTGGGGCTGTTCAAAATACAGATTCTCAGGCTCCCCTCCAGACAACTGAATCATAATTTACATTTTAACCAGATCCTCAACTGATTCACAGGTACAACATTTGAGAAGCTCTGTACAAGACAAAATACCTAGCCTTTCCAAAAAAATCAATGTCATAAAAATTTTAAATGTGGCCGTGTGGGAGGGTCTGTTCTCAATTTAGTGAGACATGACCACTAAAAGCAATGAGTACATTGTGATTGAATCCTGGAGCAGAAGGGAAAAATTTATAATAATACATTTCAGGGGGACACACTGGGAAAATATGAATGTATCTTTTATTATGTATTATTTATTATGTACCTTTTATTGAGAAACACTGAATTGGGTGCCTGGGTGGCTCAGTGGGTTAAAGCCTCTGCCTTTGGCTCAGGTCATAATTCTAGGGTCTAACTTTATCAATAAAACTAGCTAAAAGTTATTCCGTAAAATGAAGCTAATGTTTTTATGGACCACATTTTCCTTATTTTGAAGAATAAAGGTCTTCATATGATCCAAGGGCATTCTATGACAATTTTAAGTTAAAGTAAGAAGGCAGAACAATTTTCACTTCTTGTTTTTATTTGGTACCTTGAAGAAAAAGCGTTTACTAAGGTAATAAGTGACCTTTCCCCAAGGTAAAAGCATTTTAGTTCTTCAGTTTAATCTTAGTAAACCAGTATAAAGTACTGAAGATTAGCAAAATGAAGCTATTAAAAATGACTTACAGAATCAAATTCAATACCAAGAAAATCTGGAAACTCAAACTCTTTTCATTAGAAGAGTTGTGAGAAACCATGTTTCTGTGGGAGTTACTGAAAACAGTTTTCTGAAAGTACTTATACAAAAAATGAGCACCTATTTTTTTGGCTTAAGTGGACCTGTGCCTAGATAAAACAGGATTGACTCCAATAGATGGATGATAGTCTACCCCAATTATTCTGTTAAATCCAGCCTACAATGTATTTTCATAAATATAGTTTTAATGGAACACAGCGATGCTCAGTCACTTATGTACTGTATTTCGAGCTGAAAAACTGCAGCAGAGACCATATGGCCCACAAAGCCTAAAATACTTACTGTTTGGTCTTTTACAGAAAAAAAGATTGCCAATTCCTACTCTAGACAAGCAATCCATAAAAGGAATAAAACCTGTTCAGGACTCACCTGAGGTGTTGTCTTTTTGTATTGATCACCTCCATCTATCACATCCCTCATGATTTCTCCCTTAAGAAATTCATACTCTTCTGGACTCAAGTGAATAGACTCCATGGTTTTTCCACAGCCCGAACATTGACCACTGTAATTACAACAGTTTGTATTAAATGGTATCCTGGAAAAAAATTTTTCCTAAAATGAGTAATCCTAGGACAAGAGGAAATTGAAGAGTAATGAAAAAAGAACATTATAATCTTTGTGATCATCACATTCATCCAATTTTTTATAAAACTGATAATAACACATATTAGATATGCCAGAAAAACCCGAAAAAGTAGACTGCTGGGCACCCAGATTAAAGTTTTTAAAGTCATTCTCAAAACACAACTGGGTTCCAAATCTGTAGAGGAAAATATCTCTGGGGCTTCACACAAGGCTCATACTACTTTATGGGAAAAACATTTTGAGTACTGGAAATTCTCCATATTCCAAATATGGCTTTTTTTCTTAGGTGCTCTCTTAATTATTCTATCTCTAATGTATTCTTAAAAATTTTTTGATCGGGGCACCTGAGTGGCTCAGATAGTTGGGCATCTGCCTTCGGCTCAGGTCACAATTCTGGAGTCCCAGGATCGAGCCCCACACCGGGCTCCCTGCTTGGCAAGGAGTCTGCTTCTCCTTCTCCTTCTGCTCCTCCCCTTGCTGTGTTTGCTCTCTCTCACACATTCTCTCTCAAACAAATAAAATTTAAAAAAAAAATTTTTTTTTTGATCAGTAGCAACAAAACCTACTAAACTCACATCAAGAAAGTTAAAATTAAATTTTGGTCTTTACCTTTCCTTGATTGTTGTGAACTGTCCTTTCCATTGTTCTCCAGGAACACTACAAAAAAAGATTGCAAAACTAGATCAGTAGGAGGTCAGATTCCCACGCAACCAAAAGATAAGCATTTCATTTAGAAACTCAGCAGGCAAGAGCTCTGAAAAGTTCAGGATACTTCCTTACAATGGTTTAATCAGAAGAGTGGGTGACACACTGTGAGAGGGCTAAGGAGATAATGGTACCCTACTCTGGATCTCCTCCTTCCTTCACTTCTCCTTTGGTCATCCAACCTTTATCTTTATTTTTTTTTTTTAAGATTTTATTTATTTATTTGACAGACAGAGACCCCAAGTAGGCAGAGAGGCAGGTAGCGGGCGTGGGAGCAGACTCCCTACTGAGCAGAGAGTCCGATTCGGGGCTTGATCCCAGGACCTTGAGATCATGACCTAAGCCAAAGGCAGAGTCTTAACCCACCGAGTCACCCAGGTGCCCCAACCTTCATCTTTGTATCTAAATCTGCCTGACATTAATAGTGTAACCTATAAATCAGACTTAACTCTTAACCTTCTCCATTGAGCTACCAGAGACTGTTTCTCCCCAAAGTAATTTCTTCCCTTATACTATCTTCTTATGTACTACTATAAACTGTCAAGTATTATATTTCCAATTAGGTTGTGAATCCCATCTTAGTAGAACTTCTATCACCAGATGCCCACAGTGCCTAGCCAAATGGAGGCATTCAAAACTACTTCATTTATTTGCTCAAATTATCTTTTCCTTCCTCTTACTTATACTACTGTCAGCTTCTACTGATTTGATTGCCTTCTCTCCTTCCCTAATTAAATCAAGATCTCAACTTTCATTCAAACCTATAATTGCCTCCAAATAGATCTCCTTATTCCCCATCTTAACCCCTCTTCAATTTTTTTTTGTGTGTGTTGACAGTTACCTTTCTAAAACTCTACTCCAAGCTAACAGAATAAACCCCAAAATCCTTGTCATTCAAGATTTTCACAATCTAGCCCCTCTAGTGATATTCAATAAATTTGTCAAATAAGATAATTAAGCATGGTTGCTACTTCAAAGATCTGTAAAGAGAATATATAGCAGAAAGGAGAAAAACAGAAAACTAATTAAATTTTTAGGAAAAGAACCTAAAACAAATTAGTGTTGAAAAAAACAAGTGAATAAAAGACTGAAGCAATTGGGGTGCCTGGGTGGCTCAGTGGATTAAGCCTCTGCCTTTGGTTCAGGTCATGGTCTCAGTGTCCTGAGATTGAGCCCCACATCAGGCTCCCTGCTCAGTGGGGAGGCTGCTTCCCCCTCTCTCTCTGCCTGCCTCTCTGCCTACTTGTGATCTCTCTCTCTGTCAAATAAATAAATAAAATCTTAAAATTAAAAAAAATTAAAAGACTGAAGCAATAAATAGGCACAGAACCAGTAACATGAATAAAAACAAAGAGAAAGCAGAGAGCCTTGGAGAGAGCAGCTGGATGATGGAAAGATCCAAAAGGAACTGAACAATGAGATTTTCCATTTTTAACACTTGAATATCACTGATCACGGTACCTCCATCTGCTCCAACCATCCAAGTTAATGAAATGCATAGATTAAACAGATACCAGTCACTAGGTTTCTGAAGAACTTCTTAAATACTAATATGACCCAAAGACAGCTCCAGTTTTCTTGCTATGAACTCCAGCGACAAAAACTATTTGTAAGTATATCATACAGAACTCAGAAAAAAACAGATTATCCGGGACGCCTGGGTGGCTCAGTTGGTTAAGCAGCTGCCTTCGGCTCAGGTCATGATCCCAGCGTCCTGGGATCGAGTCCCACGTCGGGCTCCTTGCTCAGCAGGGAGCCTGCTTCTCCCTCTGCCTCTGCCTGCCATTCTGTCTGCCTGTGCTCGCTCTCTCCCCCTCTCTCTCTCTCATAAATAAATAAAATCTTTAAAAAAAAAAAACAGATTATCCTTCTACAAAGAAAAAATACATGAAAACATACAAGTGCTTGATAACTTCCCTATTATGTGATGAATGGAGAATAGAAATTGTTTATGTTATTACTTTTTTAAAGAGGAGGAAATTTTTCTTTAATTTTATTTTTTTAATTTTTTAAAAAAATTTAAGGATTTTATTTATTTGCCAGAGAGAGAGAGAAAGAGAGAGCAAGAGAGGACAAGCAGGGACAGTGGGAGGCAGAGGGTGAAGCAGGTTCCCTGCTAAGCAAGGAGCCCAATGCGGGACTCGATCCCAGGACCCGGAGATCATGACCCGAGCCGAAGGCAGAAGCCCAAACCCACTGAGCCACCCAGGCACC